>NC_133647.1:138882407-139182407 GCF_009905375.1 Apium graveolens
GGTGGTTCTACTTATAATAATATAGTTAGATAGTATAGTATATAAAAGATTGAGCAAATCCTTTGTATTGCATAAGCTAAGAACCTACATTGTGTTGTTGTATTCTCTTATTGAACGCGTACATATCATTTTAAATAGATAAAATAGCTACAATGTGTTTGCTACTATGTACGAACAATCCGCTACTTTATCTCCACCAACCTAACTTATCTCCACCACTACCTAGCAGCCCTAGTGAAAATTTTACTGTAGAAATTATTAACTACAACCATGGAACAGAGCAGTACTGTTAGTTAACAGAGTTGCTGCTGTCCTTCACATATCTAGATTTTTATTTGGGTATGCACTTGCAAGGTTACTTGGAATTGATATATTTTTTTAAATAACTATATCTATTGTGTTTGGCATGCAGGTACTACTCTCTGGCTGTAATATCCCGTAATTTTTAGAATTCGATTAAAATTGAATAAAAGAAAAAAGTATTAAATTTAGATAATGATTAGAATTTAAAATTGAATTAGATTTATGGACTTAAAATTTGGATCAGATTCTAATATGGATAACTTGTATGTTAAGATATAAGGTTTTGTATCGTTATAATACATCAAATTCGTCTTCCTCACTTTTATTCATAAATTCGTAGGGCTCTTCTCAGCATAAATCAGCAGCCTTGTAAATTCGTAGAAATTCATCGTAAGTCAGATTTTGTTGATCTTAGACTTTTCGGAAAGGTCTTTTCATTTTCTACAACTTTGTGTTTAGTGTTTTTCAATAAAATATCATTTAGAGGGTCAAAAAGGATAATAATATCTGATCAGAATTGGAATCACGGAGAAGATCGAGATTGTAGATGTGTCGTATTTGATGGGTTGCTAAGGATTGTATGTGTGATCTAATGTGAATTATATGTTTCGTGATTGAGGCAAGTAACTTTCCGTTGCTTCATATTATTTATTTGCCTACATGTTTTGTAAGTAACTACTCGTTGCTTCGTATTACTTATTTGCTTACGTGTTCGGTAAGTGAATATCTGTTACTCCTTATTATTGTGTGACATTTGTTTAATTAGATTTTCTGAATATTTATGTAACTGTTTGTTGCTTCGTATATATTATTAACGTGTCATATTTTGTGTGATTAATAAGATGACAAATTTTTAGAAATCCCCAGTCTTAGTCATGTATAAGAATTAGAACCCGATCACTGGGTAGTGTGATACATAGAACTTAGAACTAGTTTGCGCACATTTCAGAACACATCGAT
The DNA here is from genome assembly GCF_009905375.1 of Apium graveolens. Lineage (NCBI taxonomy): Eukaryota > Viridiplantae > Streptophyta > Magnoliopsida > Apiales > Apiaceae > Apium > Apium graveolens. The sequence continues at coordinate 138,883,671 of NC_133647.1, forward strand.
ACCTTGTCAAGCTTCGGCTGCACTTGACGAGCGACGTAAACTAGCCCCCCATGGAATAAGAATTAGAACCCGGTCACTTGGGAAGTGTGGCATAAAGTATAAGATGCCGATCACTGGCAAAGTGTGGCATAAGTGTGATTTAGGACTGTGGGAATAAAGATAAGAATTTGTTATCAAGATTTATTGATTGATTAAGGATTGTGATGATGTGGATTATAAATATGATTTGTAATTCGTTTTAATCCTTGCCATAGAAAATTTATTATGTGATCTTTGTTATCGAATATTTATACAATCCTATATGATAGATGTTACGTGTTATGTGTCCAAATTGTGTTTTTGAAAAAAATAAAAGATATTATTTTGAGCAAATGGTAGTTGCTTGCTGGACTTCGCATCTCATTCTTTTTATTTCAGGTTCGATCTAAGATTCGAGTTGGTTAGCATTGGAGTTTGAGGACTTAATTTTGGAGTAGATTGACTTTTGGACTTCCGTTAGCTGCGCTTTTGTAATAGTCCGATTGTAATAGAATTTTGGATTAGTAATTAAATTTTGTACTAGTTTCATTTAGATTTAATAGTCCGGAAGTGCGGGTTTTACAGTTGGTATCAAGAGCAGGCTATCTTTCAGAGTGTATTAGGCATGGACTAGTACATTCTCTAGGATGCGTTCCTGTGGACCATATTTTGAACTTTGGCAGATCAGGGGGTAGATGTGTCACGAACTTTAGGATTGTTTGTGAATTTGGAGACCAAATTCTTTTTAAGGAGGGTAGTATGTAATTTCCCGTAATTTTTAGAATTTGATTAATATAAAATATAGAAAAAGTATTAAATTAGATAATGACTTGGATTTAAAATTGAATAAGATTTATGTACCTAAAAATTTGGATCAGATTATTAGATGGATAACTTGTAGGTTAAGATATAGGGTTTTGTATCGTTATAAACATCAAATTCGTCTTCCTTGTTTTTTTATAAATTCGTAGGCTCTTCTCTGCATAAATCAGCAGCCTTGTAAAATTCGTAGAAAATTTATCGTAAGTCAGATTTGTTGATTCTGGACTTTTCAGAAAGGTCTTTTCGTTCTCTACAACTTTTGTGTTTCATGTAAGAAAATATCATTTAGAAGGTCAAAAAGGATAAAAAAAGATCTGATCAGAATTGGAATCGCGGAGAAGATCGAGACTTTAGATGTGTCGTATTTGATGGGTTGCTAAGGATTGTTTGTGTGATTCTAATGCGAATTATATGTTTTCGTGATTGATTCATATAACTTTCCATTGCTCCGTATGATTTATTTGCCTACATGTTTTGTAAGTAACTACGCGTTGCTTTGTATTACTTATTTGCTTACGTGTTTGGTAAGTGAATATCTGTTACTCCTTATTATTGGGTGATATTTGCTTAATTAGATGTTCTGAATATGTATGTAACTGTTTGTTGCTCCGTATATATTGTATAATGAGCCATATTATGTGTGATTGATAAGATGATAAATTTTCGGAAATCCCCATTCTTATTCATGTATAAGAATTAGAACTCGATCACTGGGTAGTGTGAAACATGGAACTAAGACTAGTTTGCGCACATTCTGAACACATCGATACCTTGTCAAGCTTCGGTTGCACTTGACGAGGGACGTAAACTAGCCCCCCATCGAATAAGAATTAGAACCCGATCACTTGGGAAGTGTGGCATAAAGTAGAAGATGCTGATCACTGGAAAAATATGGCATAAGGTGTGATTTAGGACTGTGGGACTAAAGATAAGAATTTGTTATTAAGATTTATTGATTGATTAAGAATTGTGATGATGTGGATTATAGAATAAGTTGTGTAATTCGTTTTGATCCTTGTCATAGAAAATATATTATATGATCTTTGTTATCGAATATTTATGCAATCATATATGATAGATATTACGTGTTATGTGTCCAAATTGTGTTTTTGAAAAAAATAAAAGATTTTCAGCCGTCAAACGGTAGTTGCTTGCTGGCTTCGCAGCTCATTCGTTTAATATTTCAGGTTCGATCTAAGATTCGAGTTGGTTAGAATTGGAGTTCGAGGACTTAGTTTTGGAGTAGATTGACTTTTGGACTTCCGTTAGCTGCGCTTTTGTAATAGTCACCATTATAATAGAATTTTGGATTAGTAATTAAATTTTTGTACTAGTTACAGCTTAGATTTAATAGTCCAGAAGTGCGGGCTGTTACACTGGCTTTCAACGTGTGCCACTCAATCTTAGGCACGTTCTATCCTCAGTCAGATGCAGGATTTAAAAAATTATCTTTAATTTTAAGGGAAGAACTTATGTTGTGTGTTTGATAGTCAGAATTCAGTACTTGTTACTTGGATGTTCTACAAAACACGATGTGTCACATACATGATTATATATTCATACAAACAAACCCCAATACATTTAAGATATTATGTGTTTGGATAACAAAGTACAGATTCTAAGATACTAAGTTTTTGATAATAAAATGTATTGCAAAAATATAGTAAGATAATGAATTTCAAAAACATTAGCTTTTAAACTTTCTATTTAGTTTTTGAAATATTAAGGGAAGAAAATTAAAAACAATATTGATTCTTGATTCCCACATTTCGTAAACCAGACGTTAGGTATAGGAATCATTTTCATTCCAAATTTAACCAAACACATGGAATAGGGAATGATATCACAAACTTATACCCCTTAAACCCATTCCTCGTTTAAAACTCATACTTTTAATTGAACCAACGACGTAGGAGTATCAAGTGGACCCTTGCAGGATGTATAAGAGCATCTCAAACAGTCTCTTAGTAAGCTCTTAAATATAATATAAAATATTATATTCTTATTAATTAGGATATTGTTAAGAAATTCACTCCAACAATACTTTTTATATCCACTCTTTATTTATATTTATACATATTTAAACATAAAAGGGGGACAAAAGTGAGGTAAGAGTTGGAGAAAATGAATACTTTATTAATAAGTAAAAGTTAAGATTCATGTAGTAGCTCTTAACTTTGAGGAGAGAGAGTAGACTATTAGAGCATATGCACCCGTTAAGGGTATCAATTCATCAATTCAATCAACGGAGTTAGTTACTATTCACGCTAAAATAACTTTTTTTTAGTTTTTATACACCGGCAAAACTCCATCAATTCATCAATTACTATTCATCAAATAAATTATATATATCCAATAATAATACGATAAATATGGATAATCTAAAAGTACTATAAAAAGTCGAGGTTTCGTTACCCGCCAACAACATTAATTATAATAACTAAAAGTATATTATTAATAAAAATATAAATTTCGAATTATTTCAATTATATATTAATATATAATATTTATATTATCAATTTCAAGATTTTAAATAAATTTTAAATCTAAATAATATTAAATTAATAAATATATAAGAACCGTGTTTTGCAGGAGATTAGAGATGGTAATTCATAAAAGTCATGAAAATTTGATACATTTATGCGGGTTCCACCAATTGATGGCCATTAACAACTCCATCAAAAATCAATGGTTTGGTTGATGAATTGATGGATCATCAATTTTTGATGGAGTAAAAATGGAACCAGTGCATGCTACTTTTGTAAACTAGGATTGATAATGCTGATGAATTAATGTATTACTCCCTTTGGTGCATATGCTCTTAATATTTAAAAGAGACTTAAATTTATGGAAGACTCTTTATTTTTGAAATTAAGAGCCTATACAGAGAGCTTATTGGAGATGTTATAAAAGCATCTCTAATGGGGTTGGCTAAAATGATATAAAAAACTGATTATCTAAATTTATTGAATCTGTAAAAGATTGTATTTCACCGTAGATGGCTATAATTATTGGCTATATTTTAAAAATAGCATGTTAATATTAATTTAAGTTATTATAAATAGAATATTTGATTTCAATATGGTAATATATGACGTGGAGTTATGTTACAAGTCTGTAGTGGTTCAACAAATTTGGCCAATACGATGAGCTTGGATAAAATTTGAACTAAGAGGAATGTATTATTGGAGAGAAATTTATTTTTACACAATCTCTTTAATTATATATATGGTATGCCACCTAGATTTTTAGCTCAGGGCTTTTGAGCATTAGAGATGCTCTAAGTCAGTTAATAACAAAAGCGTTAGCTATCATTTGAAAATATTTGAAATCTCCAAAAAAATTTAGACTATATAATAATTTCTATATGTTAATTTTGTTAAGAAATAACAATCAGATGCTTTTGGCAGATTTTGGACTTTGGAGGCATCAATATGGTTAACGTTTATTTACATAGATCATGTGTAAAGTTCCTTCTGGGAAATATACATGATAACTCCTGGTGGCGGGGCTGCTCCCTCGATGTCATTCCTGGATCCTTCACCGCGGTGGTGTAGCTATCATGGGGTTCCTACAAAACAACATCGAAGGGGGGTTTGGGTCTCGCGACTCCTCCGGTGTGAGAGTAAGAACTCGCTTTTGGGGAAGATGAAGGTAGATATGAATGAAAGGTGGCTGTATGTGTATATGAGTGTAAGAGAGTGATTAACCCCAAAACCTTACCTTCTTGGGCTATTTATAGCCCAAGGTTAGGGTTTTGGGGTTGGTACCTTTGAATCGTAGTCATTGATTCTAGAAGAGGAGGACACCCGGATGGGGTGGATGCCTTACACGTGTCAGGATGGGAGTGGTTGAGGAATGTTCTGGGGATCTCCTGGCACGTGCCCTGATCGTGCTCATGATTGATGAATGACAGTTGTCCCTAACACGCGCTTGGGCATGTGCCTCACGTGCTAGGACTTCCCAAGGTTGGGCTACCAGGACTAGATTAATCTGGAATAGTTATGTACGGGTCTGGATGGAGCTGGGTGTCCGGACCTGGTTCTTCTAGGAGCTATATATACTATCATGTGCCCCTACTCCCTTATGCATATTTTCTGGATGGGAGAGTAAGGTTGTATTGTTTGTAAGTTGTTGATTGTAAGGTAAATTTGAGCTTTTCTTACCTCCCAATCTGTATTATGATGAGTGCAGCCAATCAGGACTAAGGTTGGGTGTATTTAGAAGAATTTGAGATTTTCTTGCCCATCAGTCCAGATTGTGTTGAGTGTAGCCAATTAGGACTAAGGTTGGGTGCTTTTAGAAGTTTTTGAGCTTTTCTTGCGTCCCAGTCCGGATTGTGTTGAGTGAGGCCAATTATGACTGTGGTTGGATGTATTTAGAAGAATTTGAACTTTCTTGCCCCCCAGTCCGGATTGGCTGGATTGTGATGAGTGCAGTCAATCAGGACTAAGGTTGAGTGTTTTTAGAAGAATTTGAGCTTTTACTGCCCCCAGTCCGGATTGTGATGAGTGCAGCCAATCAAGACTAAGGTTGGATGTCTTTAGAAGAATTTGAGCTTTTCTTGCCCCTCAGTCCGGATTGTGTTGAGTGTAGCCAATCAGGACTAAGGTTGGGTGCCTTTAGAAGTTTTTGAGCTTTTCTTGCCTCCCAGTCTGAATTGTGTTTAGTTAGGCTAATTAGGACTATGGTTGGATGTATTTAGAAGAATTTGAGCTATAGGGTCCCTTGGATCGAGACTAAATTGTTCCCGAACCCATAGAGTGGGTCTTCTCGACAATCATTTGAGCGGACGCTCCCTAGCTGCATTCGATCCAAAGTATGCTTGAAGAGAATATTCACTAAGGAGCCATTATCTATCAGCATTCTCCTTGCTTCATTGTTAAAAATATCCACAGTGATAACTAATGCTTCATCGTGGTTAGGATTGATTCCTTCATAGTCCTTATTGCTGAAAGATATAACCATCTCTAGGAGTGATTGTATTGAGAGTACTTCTTCGCCAAAGTCCGGGCTCCGTAGTGGGGAGTGGGAGCCTCCTAGTACCACATTCACTATATTATTTCCTTTCTTTGTCCCTTCCCCTCTTTGGTTGCAGTCCCAGACTAGGTACTTGTTCAGGTTCCCTTTCTTTACTTGCTCTTCAATGAAGTACTTAAGTGATAGGCAATTCTCAGTCTTGTGGCCATGTGTTTCATGATAGTCGTTTTGTGTATTGCAAGGCCTGCTTTCCGGAGGAGTTTGCATTGGTTTCTTGGGGGGGGGGGTAATAAAATGACTTGTCTTTTATCTCCTTCAAGATTTCCTCCCGGGACCTGTTTAGGGGAGTCCAGTCCTGCTCCTGCTTCGGCTTCCGGGACTGCTTGGTCGGTCCTGGATTGCTTTTGTACTCTGCCCTAGGACCGAGCCTTTGGAAAATTGAAGTAGTTGTCTGTCTTGGTTCCCCTGGCTTTGTTTGAATTTTTTTTCCTGATGGTAACCCCCTTTCGGCCGGTCATCAGAATTCTTGCTCCTAGATCCCCCATTCCGGGTCATCCTCATAGCTTGGAGTACATCAGTTTCTTTAATAAATCTAGCAGCCATGTAGTAGGTTGCCGCAAGACTCTGGGACTCCTTGTTAATCAGTTCTACTATGTATCTTTCATTGTGCTTCGGGTCTAAGTTTCTTCTAAAGATGCTCAGAGCCTCGCGCTCATCCAAGTTCGAGATCTTGTTGATTGCTTCCTGGAACCGTCGCATATAGGCTGAGAGGGACTCATTGTCATGCTGTCGGATGGTTTCCAGGTGACACATATGCATCTCATATGTCTTGTTTGCTCAAAACCTCCCAAGGAAGGCTGCGCGGAACTCATTCCAACTATGGATGCTTCAAGAGGGGATCCTGATGAACCATCTTTGGGCCCCTCCCTTGAGAGTTGATGCAAAGCACCTGGACTTTGTCAAATTATTATAGTAGTATATCTGTGCAATCTGCTCAAAGTAATTCAAGTGTTCTTCTGGATCTCTCAGTGTTAAGTGGCATTTATTTTCACTTAGAACGTCTTATAAAGGCTTGAATTGGTGTTTTGTAATCAAGTTATTTGTGTTTTTGATGTGTTTTGTAGTGTTTTTGTATTTCAGGCATAGTTGGATGAATCAGGAGGTTTAGCATTGCAATGATGCTAAAATAGTGTTAGGAAGGTGTTTTGGATAAAATCTTGAGGATCGCCATCTCAAGCCAGCCAGAAAAGCAAGTAGAAGAATTTTCTCCAGAAGGTCAGTGCGCCCGCGCTGATGAAGCGAGCGGTCGCGCTAGGTCGAGATCACAAAATCCTGTTTCTACTATAATTTTGATCTGCTGGACTTCTCTTCTGATTGGGCTGCTATTTAAAGACAACTTAAGACGTTTTTAACAAGAGAGCTTAAGGAGAAGACATCAAGAAGACCTATAGCATAATTTAACGAAGGCGAAGAAGATCTAGTTTATTCTCGTGATTCTTTGTTTTAAGTTGTAATTTTGGATGCTCATTTCTTATTTGTTGAACCTAATACTCTTGTTTAACGTACTTTACTTATTATTAATTTTTATAAAGACCTAGTTTATTATACCATGCTTTCATCGAGACCCATGGTGATGATGAGTTCGGTTATGGGCTAATCATTATCGTGGGTTTCTAACGGATTTACTTATGAATTTCTTTAGTTAATTATTTTGATACCTTAGTGTGTGTGATTGTATGATGTTCTAGTATTGGTTGTGCTTATTCGTCTTATGAGCGTCACAAACTTATAAGATAGTGTGTTAATCTCTAATGAAGCGACAGTGAATTTAGAGGTTTAGAACTTGCCATGCTAGCATAGGTTCATGTATTTGTTATGCATGATTCGTAGGTAATTTTAAACATCTTACTTGCCCTATGTAATCATTATAGATAACTTGCACATTAAACCGTTATGTTGTCAAATTCTATAGATATATAGGGTCTCAATATAATTGGTGTGTATTCAGCTTCTATCTCTTTTGTGGATGTCTAGTAGTAGGGTATTCGTACAATGAAAGTTGGCGTTTACTAGTTTTGTGTTATCTGATTAGTGTCATCACCATTGCATGCTAAGGTTAAGAACAAAAAGGCTATTGAATGAAGTATTTAATGAAGTTATAATCCCATGTTTGTGTTATATAAGTTAATCAACCTTAATTCTCTTAGTAATATTAATTAGTATAATCTCTTAGTTAATCATAGTTATAAACACACTCAATTTATTATCATCTTAGCATTGAATAATAACCATACCATCGTTGCATAAGTACATTGATTGAAATTAACTTAAAAGTGTCTCTGTGTGAACGAACTAGAATTAATTCTATATTACTTGCGATCACGTATACTTGCGTGAATATTAGCGCGTGTATTCGTCCTAACAAGTTTTTAGCGCCGTTATCGGGGACTCATGGTTATTTTTAGTTTATGTGCTTGACATCAGTGGTCGTTTAAGTTTATTGCTCGGATATTTTACTTACTTGTTTGTTTGTTGCTTTTTTAGGTACTCTAGAGAGCGTGTATGCTAACGCATTCTCAACTTCGAAAGAGAACACTGGAAAAAGAAGAGGAGAAAGTTGAAGAAGAAATCTTAGTTGAGAAAGAAGAAGAAGCTCTTGTTGCAATGGGTGAACCAGAAGCGAATATAAAGGCTTTGATGTATTATTCTCATCCAAAGATCAATGATATTCAGTCTAGCATTGTCAGAGCAGCCATCACGGCTAACACTTTTGAAATCAAGGCTAGCACGATTTAGATGGTGCAGAACTCGGTTCAGTTTGGGGTTCTCCGACTGAAGATCCCAACATGCACATCAGGGATTTCATCGAGATCTGCGACACTTTTTAATTCAACAATGTGTCTGAAGATGCTATTAAGTTGAGGCTTTTCCCATTTTCTCTGAGGGATAAATCTAAGTGCTAGTTGCATTCTCTACCACCAGGTTCTATCACCAAATGGGAAGATCTTACTCAAAGTTTCTTACGAAGTTCTTTCCTATGGCTAAGACTGCTGCAATCAGGAATTCTCTTACTCAATTTGCGCAGCAGTCTGGAGAGTCTTTGTAACACCCCCAGATCCGGGGTCGGGGATCCGGGTTGTCACGAGATCCATTTCCCTTAATAACACCCAATCTTAATACACAATCAACTACTCTGTACTGTGACCCCACAATAAACACACACCACACGTTATAGTCTCAGAGATGAACATCCACAAATAATCACAAGTCGTTTTATTCCACAATTATAAGTCAATACACCTTAAAAGGGTTCTGAATAAATTTACATTTCTTTGCCATTATTACAATTCATAAGTATACATAAATCTGGTACATCAAAAGTTGAAGCCTAGTCTATTGGTAGTTCCCTACCTCAGCTACAGTGACTTCAATGCCTATAGGAAGCTGCGGAACGCTTCCTATCCGCTCGCGAATTGGGAGCTTGGTCCTGTTCATCTTATCTATCTGATGTTGTGTGACGAAAGAAGAAAGCAAGGGTGAGCAGCAAGCCCACCAAAATAATATGTATAATGATTAACAATATATGAGTCTACTCATAATACTCATGAAAGTCTTGGTCAAAAGAAATGAACCAAGTTGATAACTTAATGCGATGAAGTCGCAAAATATTCAGTATATATATACATATATACTTTTCAAAATATTGGAAGTCCTCTTCCATGCATAATATACACAAAATCCCAGTGTATAACTGTATATAAAAAAAATATCGTTGCAAGGTGATCTCATATATCTAACCTTGTCTCAACGTTTTTCTGAAAATCTTTGTCATACATAAGACAATTATTAATTAGATATAAGTTTAAAAGATGAAGTTACCAAATACTTCACTACACTTATATCATTCCCAAATACTACTTGAACTACCACCGTTCAAGTTACAATCAATTTCAAAAGTTCATCCCACTGATGAGACCACAAGATAAGACTTGAATAGATTCAATCTTTGAAATATTATTGAATGAAAAAGTTATGAGATACTTTCTTTAGTCCCGATATATATATATCCACACATATATACCCCTTTAAACATTTCCTGGAACCTCTGTTATGTAAAGTATGAACAGAGTTTGAAACATCCAATGAATTTTGGGAAAGGAAAAGAATTTTGGCATAAACCCGATATCTTGCTGATCAGGCAAAGATACCAATAAGTAACCTTTTCTACTAGTAGATGGATGAATTCCTCACCGGTCATCACCCTGGCCGCATTAGGACCTCGCGCTAGACCGTACCCCGGCCCCTCACGCGTTGATGGACTGCCACCCAGCCACTTACACAATAATAGACCGTACCCCGGCCTGTCGCTTATGCCGACTCAATGAGATGGGCTTACTTCCCGAACGTTGGGCAAGTAATCAATTCATTTACCAAATCTGCAACCTTGTTGCGAATATAAAATACACCACAGAGCCGGATTCCCCAGGTTTTGAGCGAGTATTTAAATCCCCTTAAAAAGGAAGATCTTAAATATAAAAATGAGTTTTGGGATCCGCTCTGACTTTTAAAATCATTTTGAAGACTCGAAAACACTTTAAAGAGTGTTTGGAGTGAGGCTGATTTAATGAAGTAAATCAGTCCCCAGAATATTTAGAAAATGACTGAATATTATTATTTAATATAATATTCCCATAAAGAATAATCTTTATAAAAATAATTGAAGTAGAAGTATTAAAACTTATACTTGAAATAAACATTAAATAACCAAAGATATACTTATATGAAAGTATTATCTTTATTTGAATAATCGAAAATAAGTTTGATTATTAACACCTTATTCTTTAATAGAATAAAGAATATAATTCAGTACATAATCGGAGTCATAGATCCTCAAATGAATATTTAAATAATATTCATAATAATATAAAGGAGTCATAAGTCCTCGAATGAATATTCAAATAATATTCAGATAAATAAATAAAAGAGTCATAAGCCCTCGAATAATATTCGAAATAATATTCAAATATGAAATAGAGTTTAAAGTTATCGAATAAACCTTATTCGATTAATAGTTTGGAAAACTATAACCATATATATATATAAATATATATATAAATAAATATCCATATCCATATATATAAAATCTACTCGGGGTCCTCGACTCCCGGTTTTAGAAAATATTTTCACCTTTGGGTCCCTATACTAAGGGTATATACAAGATACAACTATCCTCTAGCATAGGTATTATTAAATGAACCAACAGATATGTATTTCAAGAATATGAAACAGGCATGCATATATACCATATTAGCATACTCCAATATATTGCAAAATTTGCTAATAACAATCATGCAATATCACAAGATAATGCATATACATATATTTACATCACAACAACAGTATAACGGGTAGAAAACTTGCCTGAGCGACTTGGGGGTGAGAAAGGCTCGGGACGAGTCTGGTAACCTATAAACAACAAGTAAGTTGGAATTAAACCAAAATCACTTGTAAATCTATACTTTAACTAACTTAGACTCTAACGCTTGTTTTGCGCTCACCGATTTGCTTAAGTCACTCGGGTACCCTCGGCTCCACCATTTTTAATAATTTAACCTTTACGAGTTTTAAAGTGATTCCTTCGCGAATGACTTACCAACTGCCTAACACACTTACCATAAATGTTTCACACATTAATTAACCCTTTTTGGTCTTTAACCTACATTCCAAAGTAAGGCGAGGGAAAAAGTTTCGTTCGCGAAACGCCGTTACTTGAAACGGTCGTTTCTCCTAAACCGTAAATCGGAATCGAACGAACTACATATCAAAACGAAGCTCGTAACATGAGCTATCTAAACATGGCAGTGGTCACAATCTAGCAGGGGGTTATCGGGTCCTAATGCTATGCACAAAAACAGTCCAAAGAAAATCGGGCGTTACGACGGCTATGTTTACGCGATTTCCAATATTTTAAACCATTCAAACCCATTCCAAATCAACCCCAAATCCAACCTCAAATCCATCATACAACAAACATCCATCCTTATCACATCATAACAACCCCAACCAATTTAATTTAATCATTCATACTTATGCCTAAACTTAACTTTAATCATACTTAAGTTCTTTTAATCAAAACCACAACATTTACCATTTATACTTATTCCTCACATGAACTAAAAGCTTTACTTAGGTTCTTTAACTAATTACCAAGATTTACAACTCCAACAATGCAACAAAACCAACTAATCTCTACAACTCAACCAAACTTCAACCAATCAAGCATCATGCTTCACATATGCTATATCAAACACATTCAATCCTAATTACTCAAAACTAAAGCTAGGGTTTGTAGTTTATACCTTCCTTGGAGAGTGGAGAATCAAGAGGATGGCTTGGAATCACCTTTAAAGCCCTTATCCAAGCTTAATCTAAACAAAACTTCAAGAACACAAATTTTAGTTCTTGAAAACACTACTCACCATCTTCTTTGATGATTTATAGAAAAAGATTGGCTTGGAATTAGAAGCTTAAACTTATAGGAAGTATGTAACTTAACTAGGAGAAGCTAGGATAATTACCTTGGAAAATAACAAGTGGAGGAGCTTGGACTTTCAAAATTTAAGAAAACCACCCGAGAGCTTCATGAAGAATGGAGGATTTTGTGTTTTGTTTGATGAAAATGAAATGATTTGCTTGGTTGATTGATTTTTGTATTTGATTTAGCAAATTACTACCTTGCCCTTGAATTTGTGTGGTCCTTATTCAACCACACCTCCTTCCTTCTCATGTCATGCTTACCTCATCCTCATGATGTCATCCTTCCTTCCTTGTCTTCTTTCTATTGGTTGGATGACATCATTCCCATTAATCCCTTTGATTAACTTCCTAATCGTTTGCCTAATGACCGCTGATCTGTTATACGGTTCGCTTAACTTTCGTTCTCGTTTATCGTTTGAAGGATCATACCCGGGATCTTATTACTTAGGTTCCCTTAACCTTTCTCAATACATTGTATTCCTTTTATGATCCTCTCTTATAATCCTTTAATTTAAATCCTTTTTATCCTGTTACCTTATACTCAATTCTCTCCGTATATTGTGGATTTCCGGGAAAAATCAAAGTGTTCGTAATTGGATTCTGACGATCTTTACATACACTTATATACCTCATAGAGTACTAATAATATCCCATAAGATCAATAACAGAACCCCTACATAGCGTGGCATGAAAAGTTTTCTCGTTCAGCAAAAACACTATTCATAAGGGTTTCAAAATTTCTCAAAAATTGGGGTTATTACAGTCTCCCCTCCTTAAAAGGATTCCATCCCGGAATCAGATAGAATTCAAATGGGGATACTTTCTTAGCATTACACTTTCTAACTCTCGAGTCAATTTTCCCACATTGTGGTTCTACCACCAAACTCTGCCTAGTTTGATAATCCTTCTCCTGAGCACTTGTTCCCTTTTCACTCTACAACCCTTCCTGGTTGCTCCATATAGGTTACGTCTGGTTGCATGTCTATGCGCTCATATGCCTCTATTTATCTGGCATCTAAATTACACTTCCTTAACATTGATACGTGAAACACGTTACGACCTGCTACATGTTCGGGGTTAGGGCTAGCTCATATGCTAACTTCCCAAACGTCTTAACATATCCAAGGGTCCAATAAATTGTAGACTTAGCTTTCCTTTCTTTCCGAACCTCATCAATCCTTTCCAAGGGATACCTATAACATTACTAGGTCCCCTATTTCATACTCTTTATCCTTTCGTGTCAAATCAACATACTCATCATGTCCATCTTGGGCTACTACCAGCCGTCCTCTGATTAGATCTATCATATCCTTGGTCCTTTGGACTACTGCGGGTCCGAGCATCTTGCGCTCTACAACTTCATCCTAACATAAGGGAGATCGACATTGTCTTCCCTCAAGGATCTCATAAGGCGACATCTCGATAATGACATATGATCTATTGTCGTAAGATAACTCAATCCGAATTAAGTGATCATTCCAAATTCTTTCAAGTCTATTGCACAGACTCTCATCATAGCTTCCAATCATTAGAGCTCTTGCTTCTCAATACCCATTCTTTTCCAGTTCGTAATCGCTATCACCTTCCGTTCCTAATATTATACTGGTCATACTTTTGCTCGCTAGCGTTCTATAACCCTTTTAATAACCACGTCAACCTTAGTATCACGAATGTGTTCCCATTCCGCATACTACCACCACTTTATTACTCCTTTTTCAGTTGTTTCTATTTTCCAAAATTTGATCAATCAAATAGAAGTAAAGGAATTTGTTGAGAGATCACTATGATCATGAACACTTGTTATATCGCATAGTTAGTACAGAAGGTGGCCAGCCTTTAGTACTTGACAAGCAATTAAACAACATGTGGTATCCTACTAGGCTTCTATCACAAAGATAGATAGTCATTCGGCAATACCTCCCCTTCCTGGAAGGGTTGTTCTTCTCAGTTTATATGAAATGAAAGAAGAGAAAAGAACGAATTGAAGAGAATTGTATATATAAAAAAAAATATACTGCCACAAAATATCTGGCTTGGAACCTACCTCTGAATTATAGAGGTTTGTCATAGGAGAACAAAACATAAACGTATTTATATCAGCATCAAGTATTATAACATCGTATTTCCCATGTCTAAATATTTCTATTCCGTTCATCATTCTATGGACCCATGCTCTTCCTCGAGCTCATACACAATCACCTTTGAAACTCCCTCGACATCGAAAATCGAATCTGGGATCTCATTCTAGACATCATCGTTACTAGAATTCTATGCTTGCACCGCAACCTTCCTCGTATAATAATACGACTCCCTATTGATAAGAAAGAATAATAATTCACTAGGTAGACACTCTACTTAATTAGTCTATCAATGATAACTTATACACTACCACGACCCGATTAGTGGTACTCAATCTCAACACCCGTTCCAATACAACTCTCACGGTTGTAATCAGCTCACTACTCGCAGAATCACTGCTGCCTTACTATGGTCCACCACTGACCTACTGTCGTCATTCACATTCCATGAAATCTTAATAGCTAACCATACGGAGTCCATACATGTCGTATCAAATCCTTCTAAGGAGGTAACATAATCACCATTCATGATTCATGAAGAACACTCCTGATTCTGACATACATACATGACATGAAGCAGATAAAATTGCAGAAGAGTTTCGCTCAAAGCAACGATAGCAGGTTAATACCATTCTTAATCATATGCCTTCGATAGAAGACTTAACTCAAAGGTTCGTTTAGTCCTTTTGGAAACATGGTCCTGGCTTATCCCAAGATAGGACCTCCTAAGATAGATAGCCGTTCATGGCGATTACACGAATTAAATTTTACCAACTACTATTACGGTTGGGTATTGCACAGTCATCAGAAGGAATGTCAATCTTCCAAACCATAATACAACCTTCACAGTTTTAACCATCATTACTGTATTCTTTTGGCACAAACGCCTATAATTATCCTCTTACCTTTAAAGTGTCGGCCACCTCTTTGGCCTTTCCTGATAGTAAAATTTCCTTACAGTCAATGTCTTTTTAACCACCTCCAAATAAATTTTCTACCTTATTTCCGACCACTGCTTGAGTGAAGATATTTTCCTTAAAATCAGATGGGAAAAAAAAAATATCACCATTTTTTTCCATAAGTTATTGCCTCAGTCTTTAGAGGCTAATCACTGTCACGACGGACTCTCAATCATACTTAGAACATCTTTTATCCTAGGCCCTAATTGCCCTGAACAATTTCGACCCTTACTGGTTCGATCCATACTTTCTCGTGGTTTAACACGTGCCCCACTTGGCATCATTATAACTACGTCATATTTCCTTTATCAATATTTTTACTCTTGAGAATTTTGAATATTTCCTTTCTCCTTGTAAAACCTCTAAGGTTATCCTTCAATCGTTCCTCCTGTATTCCCTAGATACAGGGCATATCAAAATACCATTTACTAATACTAGAACCATTGTCTATATACTTCTGAAAAATTTCTCCACTGATTCTTAAAGGTTGTTATTACCTTAATCCTTTCCAATTCATACTGTCAGATTTCATACTATCCCTATTAAGGGTGAAATGTCCACCTTTATGCATTCCCCTAAGATTCATTTTAAGTTACCGATGTTCTATCCTTAATTCCACCTTTAAAAAGGTACATGCATCCTTCCATGGATAACTCAAGTCATATATCCCTGATAAGGGTATCTTATTCAATCATTCCCACCTTGATAGTACATGTCTATTTTCACAATAACGTCTGTATTCAAAATGGGGTCAATAAATATGGCCTCCAAAAGATAACAACGGTTATCCGCTTATCTTGCCTAATTTGGTAACGATAACAAGGATGTTCTGGAAGATATTGGTCGTGTTCAACGTGAACTTCTTCTTAATAATTCCTTATTTACTTTTGTTGTTTATCTCAACAGTCACCTCAATGTTGGGATATCTCTCATACCTGGCGTCTCCCTATCTGGGTATCAAGCCACCGATCTTACACTTCACATTCTTGAAGGTCACTTCCTTCATCCAATTTTCCTAATTTCTTACTTCCTTGTCTCCTTAGTCTATCCGCGTCTCATTATTTATCCTTCGAATTATCTCAAGGTTTCCTCGAATCTTCCCAACTTACAGGGGACAAAATATATGTATCTCTTATGCCCTCAACCATCAATTTTAACTCATGGTGAATCATCATCATCCTGACGATTACATACTTTTCTATTTCTATTGCTATGAGTCTTTAGGGTTTCCTCATACCCAACTCCCTTATCATTCCTCAAACTCTATTGCCGTTATATTCCTTTCTCTTATCATTATTTCATGAACCAACACCACATAAGCATTGATTTCAAACATCCCGTCATTCTGGATTCGTGTCCTCAGAACGAATCTTGACAACTTTTTACAACTTAGATTCACAATTCATCATACTCGTCTGCCTTTGTTCTGGCTCTAAAGCTTTTACACTATCTCCATAACCTTGGGAATTACTTTCTCGAAAACAATTGATTGAACTTTAATCAGTTTATTCTAACCTCTGGCTCCGTGCCTTTCTTGATCTTTCACCGGCGGGTGGTTTCTCTCTTAGGAGGGTAAGTGACGAAAACAGTCTTTGATGGTTCATCAATCATTTTGAATCTCAAATGATTCCTATATTTCCTTTAGCCAGGCTCTTGCCTCGGCTGGGTCAGCTTGTTCCTTAGAACTCAGAGAGCTTAGCGACTTAAAGGTCCTGAAAGAATTTCCCACTACATTGTTTCCTCAAGGTGGTGGTTGGGGATAATAGTCTAAGTGAATCTCCGGATATTTGTCTTACTTACTTTGCTTAAGTCTTCCCCTCGTTTAGTCCTTGCACGATTGTAAATTATGAATTCTTAAGTTCGATAAACTTCATGACACTCTCTTAAGTGTTAATAGAGCAATTAACAATGTGATTTATCACAATTAAACTGACCTGAACTGAAATTAACGAATATATACATAACCATTTGTTCGAGGGTACAACAACTGAACATACTAAAGAGGATTACTTCATATGAACTTATCGCTCCTATCCCAAAAGTACTACCATAGATAGTCATCTCGTCATTAAAACTAATCATTCATAACTTAGGCTAATCCTCCAAAAGCGGTGCTACATGAGACCCTTGGTTGATTGCTCTGGCTCTGCACACTACCATGGATTAAGAGGTGCGAGCACGCACAACATCCCTAACCTGCTCCATCACAGAGGTGATGAGGTCTAAGATAGTCGCAAGTAGAGCTGGATCAACCTGACCCTCAAGATGGCCTCTAGCTGTAACACGGGTGGTAGCCTCAATCCTTTCCATGCTATATGCTAATCCTGCCGGAAGTATCCCACCCTCAATCCTTGGTGCAGTAAGTCGATCCAACAGATCACTCCTAACATTCCTGGCCTCTGACAGGCCACCCAAAGTCATATGATAATCAGCGATAAGAGAAGCCTGAGTGGTAGCATCTAGCAGTCCATGGGGGACAGGTGGTGCAGACCCAGGAGATCCAAATGGATAACCAAGCACGGTATCAGGTGACAATGGTGCAGGGGATAAAGGTGGCATTTCCTCAGTATGTGCTGGGCTCTGTACAGGGGAGGGAACAGGAACTGGTGGAACCTCATGGATGTCTACAGGAGCCTCTGGAAGAGGGTCTGATACTGGTATAATTGGGGTCGTGGAAGGCCCCACTCCTTCTGCCCTCATTAACCTTTGTGCCCTTGGTAACTCTTCATTCTCTAGGGCCACCCTCGCGGCCATTCTAGCTCTGGTAGTCGCCCTGACTACGGTCATCTGTTCCTCAACGGTCCTCTCTTCATTCTCATCAGGATCCTCCATGAGATCCTCCTCAGCCACAATCCTTTCCGGAATAACATCCTCAACCGCAGCATTCTCTATCTGAACCTCATCCGGTCCCTCATTAGGGTACTCCATCGGATTCACAATTTGATCTCCAACTTGTAATAAAACATCCTCATGCTGATGCTCCTGAACCTCAAGGTTTGGTGCCCCGCTGCCCTATACGAGAACAAACTATGTTACTATCACGATACCTATAAGGGTTCCCATAAGGGTTTTAACTGTCAGTGCTACGTTAGGTAGCCCGACTATGAACTTGGCAAGAGTTCTTATTATCTTAGTGAACTTATTATCTTAACGTCCCATCATCTCTGAGGTTTATAACGCTTAGCTCTGATACCATTTCTGTAACACCCCCAGATCCGGGGTCGGGGATCCGGGTTGTCACGAGATCCATTTCCCTTAATAACACCCAATCTTAATACACAATCAACTACTCTGTACTGTGACCCCACAATAAACACACACCACACGTTATAGTCTCAGAGATGAACATCCACAAATAATCACAAGTCGTTTTATTCCACAATTATAAGTCAATACACCTTAAAAGGGTTCTGAATAAATTTACATTTCTTTGCCATTATTACAATTCATAAGTATACATAAATCTGGTACATCAAAAGTTGAAGCCTAGTCTATTGGTAGTTCCCTACCTCAGCTACAGTGACTTCAATGCCTATAGGAAGCTGCGGAACGCTTCCTATCCGCTCGCGAATTGGGAGCTTGGTCCTGTTCATCTTATCTATCTGATGTTGTGTGACGAAAGAAGAAAGCAAGGGTGAGCAGCAAGCCCACCAAAATAATATGTATAATGATTAACAATATATGAGTCTACTCATAATACTCATGAAAGTCTTGGTCAAAAGAAATGAACCAAGTTGATAACTTAATGCGATGAAGTCGCAAAATATTCAGTATATATATATACATATATACTTTTCAAAATATTGGAAGTCCTCTTCCATGCATAATATACACAAAATCCCAGTGTATAACTGTATATAAAAAAATATCGTTGCAAGGTGATCTCATATATCTAACCTTGTCTCAACGTTTTTCTGAAAATCTTTGTCATACATAAGACAATTATTAATTAGATATAAGTTTAAAAGATGAAGTTACCAAATACTTCACTACACTTATATCATTCCCAAATACTACTTGAACTACCACCGTTCAAGTTACAATCAATTTCAAAAGTTCATCCCACTGATGAGACCACAAGATAAGACTTGAATAGATTCAATCTTTGAAATATTATTGAATGAAAAAGTTATGAGATACTTTCTTTAGTCCCGATATATATATATCCACACATATATACCCCTTTAAACATTTCCTGGAACCTCTGTTATGTAAAGTATGAACAGAGTTTGAAACATCCAATGAATTTTGGGAAAGGAAAAGAATTTTGGCATAAACCCGATATCTTGCTGATCAGGCAAAGATACCAATAAGTAACCTTTTCTACTAGTAGATGGATGAATTCCTCACCGGTCATCACCCTGGCCGCATTAGGACCTCGCGCTAGACCGTACCCCGGCCCCTCACGCGTTGATGGACTGCCACCCAGCCACTTACACAATAATAGACCGTACCCCGGCCTGTCGCTTATGCCGACTCAATGAGATGGGCTTACTTCCCGAACGTTGGGCAAGTAATCAATTCATTTACCAAATCTGCAACCTTGTTGCGAATATAAAATACACCACAGAGCCGGATTCCCCAGGTTTTGAGCGAGTATTTAAATCCCCTTAAAAAGGAAGATCTTAAATATAAAAATGAGTTTTGGGATCCGCTCTGACTTTTAAAATCATTTTGAAGACTCGAAAACACTTTAAAGAGTGTTTGGAGTGAGGCTGATTTAATGAAGTAAATCAGTCCCCAGAATATTTAGAAAATGACTGAATATTATTATTTAATATAATATTCCCATAAAGAATAATCTTTATAAAAATAATTGAAGTAGAAGTATTAAAACTTATACTTGAAATAAACATTAAATAACCAAAGATATACTTATATGAAAGTATTATCTTTATTTGAATAATCGAAAATAAGTTTGATTATTAACACCTTATTCTTTAATAGAATAAAGAATATAATTCAGTACATAATCGGAGTCATAGATCCTCAAATGAATATTTAAATAATATTCATAATAATATAAAGGAGTCATAAGTCCTTGAATGAATATTCAAATAATATTCAGATAAATAAATAAAAGAGTCATAAGCCCTCGAATAATATTCGAAATAATATTCAAATATGAAATAGAGTTTAAAGTTATCGAATAAACCTTATTCGATTAATAGTTTGGAAAACTATAACCATATATATATAAATATATATATATAAATAAATATCCATATCCATATATATAAAATCTACTCGGGGTCCTCGACTCCCGGTTTTAGAAAATATTTTCACCTTTGGGTCCCTATACTAAGGGTATATACAAGATACAACTATCCTCTAGCATAGGTATTATTAAATGAACCAACAGATATGTATTTCAAGAATATGAAACAGGCATGCATATATACCATATTAGCATACTCCAATATATTGCAAAATTTGCTAATAACAATCATGCAATATCACAAGATAATGCATATACATATATTTACATCACAACAACAGTATAACGGGTAAAAAACTTGCCTGAGCGACTTGGGGGTGAGAAAGGCTCGGGACGAGTCTGGTAACCTATAAACAATAAGTAAGTTGGAATTAAACCAAAATCACTTGTAAATCTATACTTTAACTAACTTAGACTCTAACGCTTGTTTTGCGCTCACCGATTTGCTTAAGTCACTCGGGTACCCTCGGCTCCACCATTTTTAATAATTTAACCTTTACGAGTTTTAAAGTGATTCCTTCGCGAATGACTTACCAACTGCCTAACACACTTACCATAAATGTTTCACACATTAATTAACCCTTTTTGGTCTTTAACCTACATTCCAAAGTAAGGCGAGGGAAAAAGTTTCATTCGCGAAACGCCGTTACTTGAAACGGTCGTTTCTCCTAAACCGTAAATCGGAATCGAACGAACTACATATCAAAACGAAGCTCGTAACATGAGCTATCTAAACATGGCAGTGGTCACAATCTAGAAGGGGGTTCTCGGGTCCTAATGCTATGCACAAAAACAGTCCAAAGAAAATCGGACGTTACGACGGCTATGTTTACGCGATTTCCAATATTTTAAACCATTCAAACCCATTCCAAATCAACCCCAAATCCAACCTCAAATCCATCATACAACAAACATCCATCCTTATCACATCATAACAACCCCAACCAATTTAATTTAATCATTCATACTTATGCCTAAACTTAACTTTAATCATACTTAAGTTCTTTTAATCAAAACCACAACATTTACCATTTATACTTATTCCTCACATGAACTAAAAGCTTTACTTAGGTTCTTTAACTAATTACCAAGATTTACAACTCCAACAATGCAACAAAACCAACTAATCTCTACAACTCAACCAAACTTCAACCAATCAAGCATCATGCTTCACATATGCTATATCAAACACATTCAATCCTAATTACTCAAAACTAAAGCTAGGGTTTGTAGTTTATACCTTCCTTGGAGAGTGGAGAATCAAGAGGATGACTTGGAATCACCTTTAAAGCCCTTATCCAAGCTTAATCTAAACAAAACTTCAAGAACACAAATTTTAGTTCTTGAAAACACTACTCACCATCTTCTTTGATGATTTATAGAAAAAGATTGGCTTGGAATTAGAAGCTTAAACTTATAGGAAGTATGTAACTTAACTAGGAGAAGCTAGGATAATTACCTTGGAAAATAACAAGTGGAGGAGCTTGGACTTTCAAAATTTAAGAAAACCACCCGAGAGCTTCATGAAGAATGGAGGATTTTGTGTTTTGTTTGATGAAAATGAAATGATTTGCTTGGTTGATTGATTTTTGTATTTGATTTAGCAAATTACTACCTTGCCCTTGAATTTGTGTGGTCCTTATTCAACCACACCTCCTTCCTTCTCATGTCATGCTTACCTCATCCTCATGATGTCATCCTTCCTTCCTTGTCTTCTTTCTATTGGTTGGATGACATCATTCCCATTAATCCCTTTGATTAACTTCCTAATCGTTTGCCTAATGACCGCTGATCTGTTATACGGTTCGCTTAACTTTCGTTCTCGTTTATCGTTTGAAGGATCATACCCGGGATCTTATTACTTAGGTTCCCTTAACCTTTCTCAATACATTGTATTCCTTTTATGATCCTCTCTTATAATCCTTTAATTTAAATCCTTTTTATCCTGTTACCTTATACTCAATTCTCTCCGTATATTGTGGATTTCCGGGAAAAATCAAAGTGTTCGTAATTGGATTCTGACGATCTTTACATACACTTATATACCTCATAGAGTACTAATAATATCCCATAAGATCAATAACAGAACCCCTACATAGCGTGGCATGAAAAGTTTTCTCGTTCAGCAAAAACACTATTCATAAGGGTTTCAAAATTTCTCAAAAATTGGGGTTATTACAGTCTTTGTGTGAGGCTTGGGAGTGATATAAGGAGTGCTTCGAAAGCATCCTCATCATGGGATACCTGACTGGATGATCATTAACTGTTTCTACAACGGGTTGGGTGCAACTTCTAGACCCATGCTTGATGCAGCATCAGGTGGAGCCTTGTGGGCCAAAAGCTATGATGAAGCTTATAAGTTGATTCAATTGATGGCTGCTAATAAATACCAGAACCCAACTCAGAGGCTACCTCATGGCAAGGTAGCAGGAATTTTGAAAGTAGATGCAGCTACTGCTATAGCTGCTCAGCTTAAGGTTTTGATGATGAAGGTGGATTCTTTGGCTAATTATGGAGTTAATCAGATTACTAGTGTCTGTGAGCTTTGTGCTGGTGTGCATGAGATGGAACAATGTGCTATTTCTAGTGAATCAGCTCAGTTCGTGAGCAACTTTCAGAGGTCGCAACAACCAGTTCTAGCCACCTATCATCCCAACAAATGCAATCATCCTAACTTCAGCTGGAGTAACACTCAGAATGCGGTACAACAGCCTTATCAGCAGTATGATGCAAAGAAATACATCCCCCCTGGTTTTTAGCAACCGTAATATGGACCAAGACAATAACTCCAGCTGCAATAATCTAATGAAAAATCTGAATTGGAGGAGTTGAGGCTCATGTGCAAGAGCCAAGCGGTGTCTATTAAGACCTTGGAGAATCAAATTGGGCAGATTGCCAATGTCTTGCTGAATCGTCAACCTGGTTCACTACCTAGTGACATAGAAGTTCTAGGCAAGAAGGAAGTAAAAAAGCAGGTTAAGGAAATTACATTGAGGTCTGGGAAGGTTGCAAATCCTGAAAAATCTCAAGTTTCGGAAGATGAAGCTATAGCTGGGAAAGAAGTGCAGAAGTGGAACCAAGGAAGACTACTGTGGAACACACTCCTCCTGAGGTTAATACAGGGGAGAAACATATCTATCCTCCACCTCCTTTTCCCAAGAGGCTGTAGAAGAAAAAGTTGGATAAGCAGTTCGAGAAGTTTCTGGAGGTGTTCAAGAAATTTCACATCAACATACCTTTCGTTGAAGCTCTTGAACAGATGCCTAGCAATGTGAAGTTTATGAAAGGTATTCTCTCTCGGAAAGTCAAGCTCGATGACTTAGAGATAGTTGCTTTAATGGAGGAATGCAGTATTGTGCTGCAACAGAAGTTGCCTCCGAAACTTAAAGATCCAGGAAGCTTCACTATTCCTTGTACCATTGGAAAAGTGTCATTTGACAAATGCTTATGTGACTTGGGAGATAGCATCAATATGATTCCTTTGTCTATCTTCAAGAATTCGGACTTACCTGATCCAAAGCCTACTTATATGACCTTGTAGTTGGTCGATCGCTCTATTACATATCCACAAGGCATTGTGGAGGATGTTTTGGTCAAGGTGGACAAACTCATCTTTCCTGCTGATTTTGTAATTCTTGATTTCGAGGAGTATAAGAAGATTCCCATAATCTTGGGAAGACCTTTCTTAGCTACTGGCTGAACCTTGATTGATGTGCAGAAGTTCGAGCTCACTATGTGAGTATTGGATCAGGATGCGATGTTTAATGTGTTTAATGCCATAAAATTCCGTACTAATAATGAGGAGTTCTTAAAAGTGGAGTTGGTCAATTCTATGTTTACTTCAGAACTTGATCAAATGCTAAGGTCTGATGCCCTAGAGAAAGCCTTGTTGGGGAATTCAAATAGTGAAGATGATGAAGGTGATGAATAGTTGCAATATTTGAATGCTTCTCCTTGGAAGCGAAGGCTGGATATGCCTTTTGAATCTCTAGGATTGGAGGAGTTGAACAAATCTCCAAAGCGCTTCAAGCCATCTATTGAGGAAGCGCCTACACTTGAGCTTAAACCATTTCCTGAACACTTAAGGTATGCTTTTTTGGGTGATGCATCTACTTTTCCTGCTATTATTGCATCTGACTTTTCAAGTAGTGATGAGGAAAAGCTTTTGAGAATTCTAAGAGAGTTCAAATCGGCAATTGGTTGGACTATAACAGATATTAAGGGAATCAGCCCTTCTTATTGCATGCATAAAATTCTGCTAGAGGAAGGTAGCAAGCCTACAGTTGTGTAACAAAGAAGGCTAAATCCGATCATGAAAGAAGTTGTGAAGAAGGAAATTCTAAAGTGTCTAGATGTAGGGATCATTTATCCCATTTCTGACAGTTCTTGGGTGAGTCCAGTACAGTGTGTACCGAAGAAAGGAGGTATCACTGTGGTCGCTAATGAGAAGAATGAGCTCATTCCTACTCGAACAGTCATGGGGTAGAGAGTTTGCATGGATTACAGGAAACTGAACAAAGCCGCAAGGAAGGATCACTTTCCTCTTCCGTTCATTGATCAGATGCTTGACAGGTTGGCTGGACATGAGTACTACTATCTTTTGGATGGCTATTCGGGCTATGATCAGATTTAAATTCCTCCAGAGGATCAGGAAAAGACTACCTTTACTTGTCCGTTTGGTAATTTTGCCTTCAGAAAAGTTTCCTTTGGGTTGTGTTGTGCACCGGCCATATTTCAGAGATGCATGATGGCTATCTTCTCTAACATGATTGGTCAGAATGTGGAGTATTTATGGATGATTTCTCTATGTTTGGTGATTCTTTTGATGAGTGCTTGCAAAATCTGGGCGTCGTTCTTAATAGGTGTGTTGAGACCAATCTTGTTGTAATATGGGATAAATGTCACTTTATAGTGCAACAGGGCATTATTCTTGGGCACAAGGTCTCTAGTAAGGGTCTTGAAGTGGACAAAGCCAAGGTGGGGGTCATTGAAAACCTTCCTCCACCAATTATTGTTAAGGGAGTCTGCAGCTTTCTTGGTCATGCAGGCTTCTATAGGCGTTTCATCAAGGACTTCTCTAAAATCTCTAAACCCTTGTACAATCTTCTAGAGAAAAATGTTCCGTTCAAGTTTGATGATGAGTGTCGAGCTACTTTTGAGATCTTAAAGAAGAGTTTGATCACGGCACCCGTCATAACTGCACCTGATTGGAATGAACCTTTTGAGATGATGTGCGATGTAAGTGACTATGCAGTTGGAGCAGTTCTTGGGCATAGGAAGAACAACATATTTCATGTGGTCTACTATGCTAGTAAGACCCTCAATGGTGCTCAACTGAACTATACTACTGAGAAGGAGCTATTGGCTATTGTCTACGGTTTTGAGATGTTTCAATCTTATTTACTTGGGACTAAGGTGACAGTTTTCACTGATCATGCTGCAATTCACTATCTCGTCTCGAAGAAGGACTCGAAGTCTAGATTGATTCGATGGGTTCTTTTACTTCAGGAATTTAAGTTAGAGATCAAGGACAGGAAATGTACTGAGAATCAAGTCGCTGAGCATCTCTCTCATTTAGAAGAATTAAGTGCAACTTCACAGGATAAGACATTGATTAATGAGTCTTTTACCGATGAGCAGTTGTTTGGGCTGCAAGAGGACGAACCTTGGTTCGCAGATATTGTGAACTATCTTATGAGCAACATTATGCCTCCAGACTTGTCTTCTGCTCAAAGGAGGAAGTTTCTTCATGAGGTGAAGTGGTACATGTGGGATGAGCCATTTCTATTTAGGCAAGAAGCTGACCAAATCATCAGGATATGTATTCTGTACAGCGAGACGGGAGGATCTTGCGAGACTGTCATTTGACTGTTTATGGAGGCCACTATGGCGGAGAGAAGATAGTAGCTCGTATCCTTCAAGCGGGATTTTTCTGGCCTACATTGCTTAATGATGCGCATCAGTTTATTTTGAAGTGTGATCGCTGCCAGCGTTTTGGTAATATGTTCAAGAAGAATGAGATGCCTCTTAATGTGCTTCTCGAGGTTGAGGTCATCGATGTTTGGGGAATTGACTTTATGGGGCCATTTATCTCATCTTGTAATAATCAATATATCTTGTTGGCGGTTGATTATGTCTCGAAATGGGTTGAAGTCAAGGATTTTCCAATAAATAATGTGAAGGTAGTGCTTAATTTTCTTCATAAGCAGATATTCACAAGATTTGGGACTCCAAGAGTCATAATCAGTGATGAGGGATCGCATTTCTGCAATCGCAAGTTTACTATTATGATGCAGCAATATAATGTGAATCATCGCATTACTACAGCCTACCATCCTCAGATAAATGGTCAAGCTGAGGTATCTAACAGAGAGATCAAGCGAATTCTAGAGAAAGTTGTATGTCCATCAAGGAAGGATTGGTCTTTGAAGTTGGATGAAGTTGTTTGGGCATATAGAACAATATACAAGACTCTGCTAGGAATGTCGCCATTTCAATTGGTTTATGGAAAAGGATATCATTTGCTTGTGGAGCTCGAGCATAACGCATATTGGGCTTTGAAGAAAAGAAACCTTGATATGGATGCAGCTGGTAAGAAAGGATGCTTCAATTGAACGAACTCGACGAGTTTCGGCTTCAAGCGTATGAGAACAACAAAATGTATAAGGAGAAAGTCAAGAGGTGGCACGATAGGGGTCTAGTGCTCAAATCATTTGTGCCGGGGTAACAAATTCTTTTGTTCAACTCTCGTCTTCATCTTTTTCCTGTAAAGTTGAAGTCAAGGTGGTCAGGGTCGTTTGTTATCAAAAATGTGTTTCCACATGGAGCGGTGGAGATTTTTGAGAATGATCCAGGCCAAGCGTTCAAGGTGAATGGAAAGAGGTTGAAGCATTACTATGGGGATATGGTAAACCGTGAGGTGGTTAGTGCCGTTCGATTGTCTACTTGATTTCGAGTTTCTACGTCAAGCTAACGACGTAAACCAAGCGCTTCTTGGGAGGCAACCCAAGTTTGTTGTACATTAGTAGATAGAGGAAGAAGAAAACAGGAAAAAAATACAAAAAAAACAGAAAAAGAAAAAAAATTTAGTGTCAACTACAGTAGCACGGTGCGCCCGCGCTGAGAAGCGGGGCGACCGCGCTGAAACTCCAGAAGCACGGCACGCCCGTGCTGGTATGCGGGGCGGCCGCGCCGGCTTCCTGGACCTGAAAAAAGAAATCAGAAAATCGCGAATTTAAACAAAAAATTAATTCATACCCAAAATTCCCTCTTCTACTTCCCATAATTTATATTTCAAATCAATTCCATTACCCCCATTACTCCCATTAATCCCTTTTCTTTTCCATAACTAATTCCTAATCTTCTATATATACATACACTTATACACAGACTTCTCCATCTCTTCTCAAATGCTCAAACACAAATCTCTCTTATATACACACATCTTTTCTCTCAACTTGTTCAATCTCAATGGCACCCAAAAGACAACGAACCCAAGTTAGCAGCAGCACCACCGATTTCTCGAGTGTTTGCGGTGTGAGGCCCAGGTTTTCTACTCCAGAGGCTGAGGTGGAGTATGAAGATTTTTTAGCACATAAACGCAACGAAAACGTAAATTTAAATCTTAAAAAAAAGCGAAACCCTCCGCAGGATCCATGCGAAAAATAATATTTAATTCGTAGTTCAGTATGTTTACCTTATGAAGATTTACGTTAATGGAAAGATGGAGGTCTTTAATAGCAATCCAAGAACGATGAACGGAAATCCCTAGCAGCTGCTCCTCAAGTGTGAAGCACTCCACCGGTATCCACCAAGAGTACAATGTGATGGAGGAGGAAGAGGTTAAGAGAATTAGTTGCCTCCCTCTTGTTCTACTTTAGAATTAGGGTTAATTATTTGGGTTGAGGCAAATAGGGTTTATAATAGTATATTTATAGTCAAAATTTTCAGCTGAAAATTTTCCATAAAATATTATTATTATTAACCCTTTAATTGATTATTCTTATTAACCAATTAACTAATAATTAAAACACCTTTTAATCATTAATCCCTTTTCTAAACACTTTAGAAAAATAATTTTCTCACTTGATTTAATTTCCAAAATTAAATTCTTAATTAATAATATTAAGAATTAATTAAATCTCATTTAATTAATTATTAAATCTGCTAATTAATTATTTATTTCACAAATAAATAATTACCAGCCATTATTAATTAATTCCTTCACCATTAAATCATTCTCTTTTATGGTGTGACCCTGTAGGTTCAATATTAAGCCGGTAGTAGAAATAAATAATAATAAAACTATTTTATCATTATTTATAAAAATTCTCTAATTCATTAAATATGATTAATTAATAAATTAATCATATTTATTCTACATCGTGAGGGATTCTTCTCAGCATATCGCGACTATCCGGATAATACGAATTCACTGCTTAGAATACCAAGAACCTATTCAGTGAGTAGTTACCGTACAATCAATTCCTTCTACCCTGCAATGTCACGATTAAATACAAGGCATGGAACTTGTGTCAAGCCTATCTTATTTAATCATTTGCTTTCCCATTTACTATGCTTAGTTCTATTTAATGTAAATTAGAAACTCCTTTCTAATTTCATTCACTCTGGCCAGAGATTCCTGAACTAGCATAAGTGGATCAGCATTGAACATTCTCTTCCTTCACTGGAAGGGGTAGATCCTTTATTGATCATACACTATCTTCGTGTACAAATTCCTATACCCAGTAGAGCCCTTATAATTGTCCCTGGAGACTAAGAACTAAACCAAAGCATAGTTCATTGTACACAAGATGACTATGATGACCTCAAGTCTAAGGATACTTGTACAACTATCACTATGTGAACAACTGCTGACACGTGAGTGAATTCCATCAGTTGTTCAGCTCTGTGAGACATGTTCAGTGAACTTATTCTATAATAAGCACCTACATACTAGCTATATTGTCACCACACAAATGTCTATGAGAACAGACATCCTTCATAATGAAGTAAGCATAGTATGTACCGATCTTTGGGGATTACTAATTACCAGTTAGTAATCCTACGACCAGGAAATATTTAAGTTTAGAGTTATCATCTTTTAGGTCTCATTATTATGATCTCATCATAATCCATAAAAAGCTTTACTCTAAACTCTGGTATATCTTATTTAAACACTTAAATAGATAAAGCCCGCAATAAAACCAAAACAAGTCTTTTATTAATATCAATGAAATCAAAACAGATTACATAAAAGTTATTCCTAAATTATCATACATGATTGAACTTAGGACACATCTCTTTCAATCTTCCAGTTGTACTAAAGCCAATCACTCTGGTATCTAATACCCATCTTGTCTTTATGACGATCAAAGTGACTTTAAGAAAGTGGCTTTGTGAATGGGTCTGCTACGTTGTTATGTGTGTCAAATATCTTGACGTCTCCTCTTTCAATACAATACAAGAAATGTTATCGCGCTCCCACTAACCTTTTTGTAGACTTATGGTTCATCTATGTTTATGATGAAACCAAACTCTTTGATTGTCTTATCAAAACGGATGTTCCATCTACGAGAAGCTTGCTTTAAACCATATATGGTTCGCAGCATCTTACACACTAGGTGTTCATTTCCCTTGGAAAGAAAACCCTCTAGCTGTGTCATATACACTTCCTCTTCAAGTTTCCCATTGAGGAAGGCCGTTTTCACGTCCATTTTCCAGATCTCATAGTCGTAGTAAGCAGCAATCGCAAGCAAAATTCGAATTGATTTTAACAGGGCTACAGGCAAAAAAGTTTCATCAAAGTCAATCCCTTGCCTTTGTCTGAATCCTTTTGCCACGAGCCTGGCCTTATAGGTCTCCACCTGCCCATCTGCTCCAATCTTTTTTTTGTATACCCACTTGCACCCAATAGGCTTAACACCTTCAGGCGCCTCAACCAGAGTCCATACTTGGTTGGTATACGTAGATTCCATTTTGAATTTCATGGTACTATGCCATTTCTCTGAGTCAACACTACTCATAGCCTCATTATAGGTCATAGGGTCGTCATCATCAATGATTGATAACTCATTGTCATTCTCAATGACAAGGCCATAATACCTCTCAGGTTGGCGCGACACTCTCCCTGACCTACGAATGGGCTGTTCCACAGAAGGTTGTTCAGTCTGAACAGGTGTTTCCACTTGATCCGTAGTAGTTTGTGCTTCTTGAACTTCATCAAGTTCAATTTTGCTCCCACTGTTTCCTTCAAGGATAAACTGCTTTTCCAAGAAGGTAGCATGTCTGGAGACAAACACCTGATGATCAGTGTAAAAGTAATACCCTAAAGTCTCTTTAGGATATCCCATAAAATTACATTTTACAGATTGAGATTCCAGCTTATCCGGGTCAATTTTCTTGACATAAGCTGGACATCCCCAAATCATAACGTGTTTAAGACTCGGTTTCCTTTCTTTTCATATCTCGTATGGAGTTTGAGGAATAGATTTGGAAGGCACCTTATTCAGTAAATATGCTGAGGTTTCCAATGCATAACCCCACATGAATACTGGAAGATTCGCATAGCTCATCATGGACCGAACCATGTCTAACAAAGTTCAATTTCTCCTTTCAGATACCCCATTCAACTGTGGAGTATATGGAGGAGTCCACTGGGAGACTATACCATTTTCTTCGAGATAAGCTAGAAACTCTCCATTCAAGTATTCACCACCTCGATCTGATCGAAGAGTTATAATACTATGTTTGGTTTGTTTCTCCACTTCATACTTATATTCTTTAAACTTTTCAAAGGCTTCAGACTTGTGTTTCATCAAATACACATATCTGAATCTAGATCGATCATCTATGAAAGTAATGAAGTATGAAAATCCACCCATGGCTTGCGTAGACATTGGTCCACATACATCTGTGTGTACCAATCCTAGCAAATCTGCAGCCCTCTCTCCATGTCCACTAAATGGAGATTTGGTCATTTTACCCAATAAACAAGACTCACATGTAGGATATGATTCAAAATCAAATGGGTCAAGTAACCCTTCCTTATGCAATGTCCGTGGTCTATTTTCACTAATATGATCAAGTCCGCAGTGCCACAAGAAAGTGAGATTTTTATCATCCCTTTTTCTTTTATTAGTATGTTCAATTTGTAGTAAATTATGCTCTACGTCACATACATACAGACCATTGTTTAAAATACCACTTCCATAAAGAATGTTATCTCTAAGAATTGAACATTTATTATTCTGAATAACAAATGAAAATCCAGCCAAGTCTAACATGGAATATAAATAATATTCCTCACAATCGAGGGAACAAAATAACAATTATTTAGAACAATAGTCTTGCATGTAGGCATATGTAAATGAAATGATCCTACAGCTTCAGCAGCAACTCTTGCTCCATTTCCCATCTATAGAATCACCTCCTCTTCTTCAAGAGTCCTACTTCTCCTTAGTCCCTGCAACAAATTGCAAATATGAGAACCACAGGCGGTATCTAATACCCAAGTAGAAATTTGACTTAGTGACATATTAACTTCGATCATGAACATACCTGAATCAGAAGCGGTAGTCTCAGTACCCTTCTTCTTCTTCTTCTTCTTCAATTCTGCAAGGTAAACCTTGCAGTTCCTCTTCCAGTTCCCCACCTTGTTATAGTGAAAGCAAACAGCTTTGCTCTTGGGGTCTTCAGCTTTTGGTCGAATCGGCTTTTTCTCACCTACTTTCTTCTTCTTGGAAGGGTTCTTCTTCCTTTTCTTAGGATTGGAACCTTCACCAATTAGAAGAACAGAACTCTTCTTAGGGGGAAAATTCGATTCCACAGTCTTCAACATGTTGTGGAGTTCAGGCAGGCTGACATCCAGCTTATTCATGTGAAAGTTCACAACAAACTGCGAGAACGAACTCGGAAGTGATTACAAGACCAAGTCTTGGCTCAGCTCCCCATCCATGGCAAAACCAAGTTGTCCAAGACGTTCAATCAAATTGATCATCTTAAGTACATGGTCATTCACAGATGATCCCTTAGACATCCTACAACCGAACAGTTCCTTCGATATCTCATATCGAGCTGTCCTCCCTGCCACATCATACAACTCTTGTAGATGCATACGGATAGTGTCAGCAACCATATGCTCATGTTGCTTCTGTAGCTCAATGTTCATGGAAGCTAGCATGATGCATTGAGCAACATTTGCATCATCTATCCACTTACGATACACAACATGTTCATCATTATGTGCATCGCTAGCAGGTTCAGTAGGCTTAGGTGAGTCAAGCACATATTCCAGCTTCTCAACCTTGAGAACAATTCTCAATTTTCGAAGCCAGTCAGCAAAATTAGGACCAGTCAACTTGTGAGCATCTAGTATACTCCGGAGTGATAGTGCAAAAGACATAACGAATATAGTAAATCTGTAAATTATGAACACATAACAACACTTAGCAAATATTCAATTTCATTTCAAGACACTATATGAATCAGGTCTTTATTCATAAGTGGCTCCCACTAGTTTATTTAATTTATACAACCCCTAAGTGAAAATTAAGCATTCATAATGCTAGTGGGAATAGGGATCCTACATTCCATCATACAACCTCGGCTGTAGCACGAAACGTCATATGACGTTCAATAGGCAGACAACTCTTGTCAATTACATCTTATGTTATTCCCTAATAAAACTTTAGCCTCTTGAATAATTGAGTCATGGCTGTAGCACGACAAACTCAATATTCTAAGTCAAGTCTAACCCAACATTTCATACAATTGAATAAGTCTCCAACGGCCACGGCTGTAGCACGTAACGACCTTTAGATTCTAATTCAATGTACAAATCTCTATGTAATAGACAAGTATTTCTTATTTCAAAATCAAAGCCTTCGGCTGTAGCACGAAATGACAATGATTTAAAAATAAGAACCACTTTCTACCATGTTGGAAGGCTATGACCGACAAAAGCCCGTTGTGGCATTGGCCAATTACTACTTGATATTATTTAATTTTAGAGGGATTATATTATGTTACAATCATAATCATATTATAAAGAGATTCAACCTTTTAAATTAAATATTTCAAATCAATAATCGATAATCAGATGATTCCCAGATCGGGGGGAGCATTGTCAAGAGGCGTCACTTAATATCCCTTTCTTACAGATAGAAATCTGCTTTTGACAGAATCATCCTTTCTCTCAATATTGAAAATTCATATTTAATTACGTGTTTTATAGACATAAGAATCTCATGATTGTATTCATAATATTATTGTTAAGGCAAGAAACGATTCCTATTCTAGATTTTCTAGAGCACGCCTTATATTGATTTAAGTTCACCTAAATCTATCATCGCATGGTAAACAGAGGCATATATCTCATATATAAAATTAAATAAACAAGTAAATGTAAAGTACAATAAAGTAAATGTGTTTGGTTATGGACCCATCCTATGTGATCTTTATCAAGCTCATGATAAAGATCAAGGTCAATCTAATATGCTGATGGAAATAAATACAACTACTTATTACATAAGGCTTCTTCTTTATTTAGACTTCTTGTATGCCTCGCCTTCTTCTTTGTATCACCTCCATTGGATAGCCTTCTTGAGTATTCAATTACATTACATAGATTGAAAGTAAAACTAATCTAATGAACTTACAAGAATAACTCGAGTTACATTCGAGATTTATGATTACAAAGATTGATGACATGCAAGTCGTATTTAAAACCAAAACCAAAACCATTACACTAAGGTCGAAAGGCCATAACCATCCACCATGCTCATACAACACATAAAAGCATGTTAAATAACATAATCTTATCTTAAAATATCATATTATCCATGATCTAATCATAAAAAAAAATGATAAAAATCAGAAAAATCAGAATCAAATCAGAAAAACAAGAATCACTGTTTACGCGCAATAAATGACGTGAAATGCCTTACAGACGAGTTGTTGATAGCCTTTGCTATCAGTTTTGTTCAGACGCTCGTTTACCTATGGAATAGGGTATTCGTTTGCGTAATTCGGACACCAGACCCAGATTTCAGCAAATCTGCAGCAGCCAATTCAGAATCCGTATCTAATATGATTATCATAATTAGAACAAACATAAATCATGTATATATCAATATATATACAGATTACATAATCATCTTATGATTATACAACTCACATGAATATCATATATTCAAAACCATACATATATAAGCATATTATATCAACATCAAATCATGGCGAATCACGTACATGCTTATATATCGAAAACAGTTAAACACATAAACGAATTAAAAACTTTTCGCAAGTAGCTCTGATGCCATTGAAGGGTTTTTAGCACATAAACGCAACAAAAACGTAAATTTAAATCTTAAAAAAAAGCGAAACCCTCCGCAGGATCCATGCAAAAAATAATATTTAATTCGTAGTTCAGTATGTTTACCTTAAGAAGATTTACGTTAATGGAAAGATGGAGGTCTTTAATAGCGATCCAAGAACGATGAATGGAAATCCCTAGCAGCTGCTCCTCAAGTGTGAAGCACTGCATCGGTATCCACCAAGAGTACAATGTGATGGAGGAGGCAGAGGTTGAGAGAATTAGTATCCTCCCTCTTGTGCTACTTTAGAATTATGGTTAATTATTTGGGTTGAGGCAAATAGGGTTTACAATAGTATATTTATAGGCAAAATCTTCAGCTGAAAATTTTACATAAAATATTATTATCATTACCCCTTTAATTGATTATTCTTATTAACCAATTAACTAATAATTAAAACACCTTTTAATCATTAATCCCTTTTTTAAACACTTTAGAAAAATAATTCTCTCACTTGATTTAATTTCCAAAATTAAATTCTTAATTAATAATATTAAGAATTAATTAAATCTCATTTAATCAATTATTAAATCTGCTAATTAATTATTTATTTCACAAATAAATAATTACCAGCCATTATTAATTAATTCCTCCACCATTAAATCATTCTCTTTTATGGTGTGACCCTGTAGGTTCAATATTAAGCCGGTAGTAGAAATAAATAATAATAAAACTATTTTATCATTATTTATATAAATTCTCTAATTCATTAAATATGATTAATTAATAAATTAATCATATTTATTCTACATCGTGGGGGATACTTCTCAGCATATCGCGACTATCCGGATAATACGAATTCACTGCTTAGAATACCAAGAACCTATTCAGTGAGTAGTTACCGTACAATCAATTCCTTCTACCCTGCAATGTCACGATTAAATACAAGGCATGGAACTTGTGTCAAGCCTATCTTATTTAATCATTTGCTTTCCCATTTACTATGCTTAGTTCTATTTAATGTAAATTAGACACTCCTTTCTAATTTCATTCACTCTGGCCAGAGATTCCTGAACTAGCATAAGTGGATCAGCATTGAACATTCTCTTCCTTCATTGGAAGGGGTAGATCCTTTATTGATCATACACTATCTTCGTGTACAAATTCCTATACCTAGTAGAGCCCTTATAATTATCCCTGGAGACTAAGAACTAAACCAAAGCATAGTTCAATGTACACAAGATGACTATGATGACCTCAAGTCTAAGGATATTTGTACAACTATCACTATGTGAACAACTGTTGACACGTGAGTGAACTCCATCAGTTGTTCAGCTGTGTGAGTCATGTTCAGTGAACATATTCTATAATAAGCACCTACATACTAGCTATAGTGTCACCACACAAATGTCTATGAGAACAGACATCCTTCATAATGAAGTAAGCATAGTATGTACCGATCTTTGCGGATTACTAATTACCAGTTAGTAATCTTACGACCAGGAAATATTTAAGTTTAGAGTTATCATCTTTTAGGTCTCATTATTATGATCTCATCATAATCCATAAAAAAACTTTACTCTAAACTATGGTATATCTTATTTAGACACTTAAATAGATAAAGCCCGCAATAAAACCAAAACAAGTCTTTTATTAATATCAATAAATCAAAACAGATTACATAAAAGTTATTCCTAAATTATCATACATGATTGGACTTAGGACACATCTCTTTCAGAGTATACGAGGCTGCTTTTGAAGCTCATAGCCAATGAGCGAGGTTTTCTGCCATCGGGGAGGGATGGTAAGTTGTTGGAGATGATTGTTGAGATGGGTTGGATTGCTTTTTGTGAGGCACCAACTGCGGTGCCTATGAGTATGGTTCGAAGTTTTACGCGAATGCAAAGGCGGACAAGAATGATTTTACTCTGGTGAGGGGATTGACTGTGGATTACAGTGTGGAGGCCATTCATCGGGTGATAAATCAGCCCGAGAGACAACATGGGCAGGAGGATTAGAATGTGAAGACCGGCGAGGATTTTAACTTGGATTTGATTGTTGCTACATTGTATGTTCCTGAGACTCACTGGAAGTTCAAGAGGGCACGAATGAGTATGCTACTTTCCCGGCTTCGTGCATGAAGAGGTATGCCCGTGTATGGAACTCGTTTATTTGTGCTAACATTATGCCTTCATCCCATGTGCATGATGTTACGGTGGATTAGGCGAAACTGTTGTGGGGTATTCTGTAGGTTGATTATGTGGACTTTGGGTTCACTATTTATTATGGGATTTTGAGGTTTCTACGAGGGAGCATTACGGGTGCTATTCCATATGCGTCCATTGTGACGAAGTTGTGTGTGGCAGTTAGAGTTCATTGGCCAGCACACGAGCAGCTGCAGATGCCTAGTGCTCCGATTAACAGTTCGACTATAGCTGTGATGCACGAGTGGTATGATGGAAATCCGGATGAGAAGGGGCTCAGTTATTCTTATGAGCATTTATCGGGTGGACGGCCAGCGGATCAGACATATGCTGGTGGTTCAACCCAGGCTCGTAGGGCTAATTAGAGAGCTCAGTTGGGTGACCAGCAGAAAGTAGAGGGCAGTGTTGGTTTGAGCTCAGCGCAGTATAGGCGCTTAATGAGGAGGATAGATGCGATGCATGACATTCATATTTGGTTTGAACAAGATCTTACCCAGACATTGGGGACTGCATTCAGAGCCACATGAGTTGATATCTAGTGGCCAGTATTCGGTGAGGACTATGTGTACCCGCCTCCAGACACTCCTGACACTCCACCCATTGAGGGTGATGACCCTGGTTCCGAGTAGGTATGCCTGATTCCTTACTATTACTTTCACTGAGGATAGTGAATATTTTAAGTTTGGGGGTGGTAGTTAAGGAATATTTGTTTTTGTGTGTCCATTTAGTTTGCATATTCATGATAGTTTAGTTCATATAGTTGCATATTTGCCATGTAGTAGTTTTTTATTTTGTATGATAGTTTGTTGTATAAAGTTCATGCATTTGCATTATAACATGATCCCTTAAGTTTAATTTTACGACTGATTTGTGATATTGATGTTAGTGTAGTGATGTCATGTATAGTGATGTTAAGTCCTATCGAGTTGATTTGCATGCTGGAAGCAATAAAATTTCACTAAGTCTTATAGGTTGCTTGCGTGCTAGATCATGATCATGTCTTATTTGTTTGTCGAGGTTTAATCACTTGTTTATATTTAGAATTTAGGATATTCTCTTAACGGTAAAATAACATGGATATTTAAAAATTGGAAAATATTGGATTTCATTGCTAGTTGTTGTGGCTAGGTGTCAAATGGCTAGTAGCCGGCTTATTTTATATGAGTAGTCTAGGGTTGAGCGAGATGTAGTGAAACGCACTCGTTCAGAAATTGTTGAAAAAAAAGAAAAAAAAAGAAAGAGAAAAATAGAAAAAAAAGAAGTGAAAAGAAAAAAAATATGTGTTATGCATAATTGTTCACGAGTGGGCTCTTTAATACTCGAGTTATTAAGTTCTTAGGGGACTCTGTGCCTAGTGACCTAATACTTTCATAGTCTGGATCCACTAACCTAACACTCGCTATATGGATATTATTGCATAAGTCTTTTGTGGACCTCACTCTTTGCACGATCAAATGAGCATATTGTGTTGTTTATGTGTTGTGAATAAAAGCATGAATCCATGAATAACTCCGATATAAGAATTGAAGTGTTGTCAGTCATTTTGAGTTTAGCTTTTATTTTATCTATAACCTTGTGATTGCCTTGATGAGTAGTGAGTCATGATTATTGTTCTAGTTGCGATAGTATATCTGTTAAGCAAATGCACACACGCACGTTTTTGGCTTGTAAGTTGATTTGTGGGATTTGATTGATCTTTGTGCGAATAACTGCATTTGTTGAGATGTTGCTTATTGGTTAGTTTAGTTATTCTGAGGGGATCGTTGCATTCATGTAGCTTACATTCATGGATTTTTATTTCTTGTTCTTTAAGTCTGTTTATGCTAGAGGACAAGCATCGGTTCAAGTTTGGGGGTGTGTTAAGTGGCATTTATGTTCACTTAGAACAACCTATAAAGGCTTGAATTGGTGTTTTGTACTCAAGTTATTTATGTCTTTGATGTGTTTTGTAGTGTTTTTGCATTTCAGGCATAGTTGGAGGAATCGGGAGGTTTAACATTGCAATGATGCTAAAATGGTGTTAGGAAGGTGTTTTGGATAAAAGCTTGAGGATCGCCATCCCAAACCAGCCAGAAAAGCAAGCAGAAGAATTTTCTTCAGAAGGTTAGCGCGCCCGCGCTGTGATAGCGCGCGTCCACGCTGAAGTTACAGAAGAACAGCACGCCCGCGTTGATGAAGCGCGCGCCGGGATCACAGAATCCTGTTTCTACTACAATTTTGATCTGCTGGACTTCTCTTCTAACTGGGCTTCTATTTAAAGACAACTTAAAGATGTTTTCATCAAGAGAGTTTAAGGAGAAGACATCAAGAAGACCTATAGCACAATTCAATGAAGGCGAAGAAGATCTAGTTTATTATCATAATTCTTTGTTCTAAGTTGTAATCTTGGATGCTCGCTTCTTGTTTTATTGAACCTAATACTCTTGTTTAACGTACTTTGTTTGTTATTCGTTTTTATAAAGACCTAGTTTATTATACCATGCTTTCATCGGAACCCATGGTGATGATGAGTTCAGTTATGGGCTAATCGTTATCGTGGGGTTCTAACGGATTTACTTATGGATTTCTTTAGTTAATTGTTTTGATACCTTAGTGTGTGGTGATTGTATGATGTCCTAGTATTGGTTGTGCTTATTCCTCTTATGAGCGTCACGAACTTATAAGATAGTGTGTTAATCTTTAATGAAGCGATAGTGAATTTAGAGGTTTAGAACTTGCCATGTTAGCATAGGTTCATGAATTTTTTTTGCATAATTCATAGGTAATCTTAACCATCTTACTTGCCCTATGTAATCATGATAGATAACTCGCATATTAAACCGTTATGTTATCAAATTCTATAGACATATAGGGTCTGAATATAATTGGTGTCTATTTAGCTTCATTCTCTTTTGTGGATGTCTGGTAGTAGGATATTCGTACAACGAAAGTTGGCGTTTATTAGTTTCGTGTTTTCTGATTAGTGTCATTACAATTGCATGCTAAGGTTAAGAACAAAAAGGCTATTGAAGGAAGTATTTGATGAAGTTAGAATCCCATGTTTGTGTTATATAAGTTAATCGACCTTAATTCTCTTAGTAATTTTAATTAGTATAATCCCTTAGTTAATCGTAGTTATAAACACTCTCAATTTGTTATCATCTTAGCATTGAATAATAACCATACCATCGTTGCATAAGTACATTGATTGAAATTAACTTAAAAGAGTCTCTGTGGGAACGAACTAGAATTAATTCTATATTACTTGTGATCGTGTATACTTGCGTGAATATTAGCGCATGTTTTCATCCGGACACCCAGACTATTAAAAGAATCAAAGTTATAGTGCTTTAGGTCCCGATGCCAGGGAATAGCCTCCAAGGACTAGCTGAAAGGGGTCAGAGTTTCTCCGAATTCCATTATAGAGTCTTTGTCCATTTTCCTTTGTAGTTCATAAATCATATCCTTTAGATCTTTCCGATTCTCCTCATCATCATCAGAAATCAACTCGGTAGTGGGATCCCTCCGAGTTCTCTTGGTCCTGGACTTGGCAAGTAGCTTCTCTTCTTCTAACTGCATCCTTCTTTGTATCTTTAATTGAAGCTTTGCTTCTTCTTCTTTTCTGATTTGTTCCCTCATCTCTTCTAACCTCTTCTGTTTTGCTGCCTTTGTTTCTTTCTTATTTCCCTGATCCTTTTTGTTCTTCTTACCCTTAACTCCAATGCGGTCAAAGACAGATCTCTTAGATTGCTGGTAGTCCCCGAACTCCTCTGGTTCCTCTTCCAGTTCGGCTTCTTCCTGGATCCGGGCATGCTCTTGCCTATAGAGTCTGATTGCTTCTGCTAGCTCGTTACTGGTGAAGTTGGCCATATGTTCCTCAGCCACCGGGACATCAGTGTATTTGTATTGGTTCAGTTCAATGAGGCTCCTGGCGTCTCGGGGATTAACCACTGTCTCCAGAACAGGAGTGTGTTGCAATGGTTGCTCCTGGAGTGTTTCTCGGTCGGCTCCCGGGTCTTGAGCCTAGGAGTGGTCCGGCTCCTGGACCTGGGTACTAGAAGAGGGTCTTCCAGAAGTATACTTTCCTGTTCTTGCCATTGTCTCAAAAGTACCAACAACAACTAACAAAAATTTCCAACTAACAATATTGATCTAAGTTTGCTTTTTGAAACTTGCAAAAACTATCCAGAACAATAATAAACAGCTCCCTGGGACTAGTACAAATAATGTTCTTGGATTGGTTAACAATATGGTAGAAAGAGTACAGCTGGGTTTTAGGACACAAAGGCAATATGCAAACTAAAGCAAACTCGAGGTTCTAAAACAATCAAAGACTAACAATAGCGCCCACAAACGTGGCTTAAATCAAAGAAATAGGGCTCGCATAAAAACGTGGCTTAAATAAATAACATTCATATTTATGAGAGAGATTGGTTTCTTGGGTTCTTACAAGTTATAGAAATAGACTTTTTAAAGAGTTTGCTGATGAAGTTGAATCCAGGGGCACCAAGACCCAAGGATGGAGAGCCCCTCCTTCTAGCGCCAAATGATACTCCTGGTGGCGGGGCTGCTCCTTTGACGCCGTGCCTGGATCCTTCTTTGCGGTGGTGGTATTGCTGCTGCGGGGTTCCTACAAAACAACACCGGAAGGGGGGTTTGGGTCCCGCGGCACCTCTGGTGTGAGAGTAAGAACTCGCTTTTGGGGAAGATAAAGATAGATAGGAATGAAAGGTAGTTGTGTGTGTATATGAGTTTAAGAGAGTGATTAACCCTAAAACCTTACCTTCTTGGGCTATTTATAGCCCAAGGATAGGGTTTTGGGGTTGGTACCTTTGAATCGTAGTTGTTGGTTCTAGGCTCGGAGGACGCCTGGATGGGGTGAATGTTTTACACGTGTCAGGATGTGAGTGGTTGAGGAATGTTCAGAGGATCTCCTGGAACGTGCCCTGATCGTGCCAATGATTGATGAATGACAGTTGTCCCTATCACACGCTTGGGCATGTGCCTCACGTGCTGGGACTTCCCAAGGTTGGGCTACCAGGACTAGATTAGTCTGGATTAGTTGTGTGCGGGACTGGATGGAGCTGGGGGTCAGGACCTGGTCCTTCTAGGAGCTATATGTACTATCAATACAGAGCACCTTTGAGTAGATATACTAGTTAAGTGGATTACGGTGAGTTTCAAAACAATCTAGCTGGTGCATCAACTTGTAGGAGAGTTAAATGGCCTGATTATCAATTATCATTTTATATATGATCTTCTAACAGATGAAATTAATTACAACGTTACATGTTTGATTAATGACAACTTGTGATTTAGTTTACTGAGTGTAGTTTGTGTAAAGATTAAGTAGAGAGTAGCGTTACATACACCAAAATCAAATCCGTTTTTAAAATTTGTTTGAATGACTTCATCTCACATTTGTTACATTTTAATTTATAGACGTATATCAATATACGCGGGTCCTTATTATTATTAGAAAAATTATTAAGTATGTCCCTTTCCGCATCAGTATCTAGAACTGTTTTGTCGACCCTGGCGTTCCTTTTATTGGGTGACGGTGAAAAATATCCATTTTTTGGATGGGATTCATCAAAATACCCATTTTAAAAATATATGACTGAAAATACTCATTCAATTACACATTTCTTAATTGGGTAACGATAATGCGCATTACTAAATTGGGTATAACAGAAAATTACAAATCATACACATTTCTAATACATGTATTACTTGTGAGATATCCAACTATCAAATGTGTATCATAAAAATATTTGGATACCCATTTGAAAAATGCATATCTAGTACAAAATAGGATACTCAATTGACAATTGATTATCATAACAAGCCACTCGTCGTCAAAATTGATATTTTCATTCATTTTTACCAAAAAATATTATTTTTAACATTCTATCCCTTTTAAATATACTAGATTAAAACCCGTGCGATGCATGTTATTTTAAATAATTGTTATTTTATTATTTTTATTTAAAATATAGTATAAATATTATAGACATAGAAGAAACTTTTAATTATGTAAACTCATTATATTAATTAAATTCAAATAAATATATTTAGTTTATTTTTAGTTTTATTTTATTCCGGCCGGTTGAATATATATTATTTTGTTATAACTTGAATGAGTAGTATACATTATTTTGTATTATTTTGTTTTTGGCCGATGTCATTATATCGACCAACAAATAATCTTTCAATTCTAATTTTGTTTTAGACCAGTTTAGAAGTATAATTTTTAACAACGTATGTAGTATTTATTATTTTGTTTTAACGCGATGCAGCAACTCCAGCCAACTAATTTTTTTCACGCATATTAATAGGATAATTTTATTAAAACCAGATGAATATATAGTGTATATTATTGTATTTTATCTTTGGCCATTATACCTACCACGAATTAACTTTTGGGTTTAAATTTATGTTAGACCGAATTAATAATACAATTTTTTTTAATGAATAATATATATTATTTTATTTTGTCATGAGGTCATGAACATATTTAATTGCATTTAAATAGAATATATATTTATATTGTGAATTTTATAATATTATTGAGAGTATTGTAAGGGATGAACAAAATACATATGATCTGACAACTATCAACAAAACTTTCGTTGTTTCGTATTTAATATTATTTTAAAAATTATAGATAATATAGACTTAGAAGAAAGCCCATAATTATATAAACCTCTTATATCAAACAAATATGAGCCATTGTATTTAGTTTGTTTTTTATTTCATTTTAGTCTGGTTTGAATTATATTATTTTAGTTTATACCGAAGGAACATTATATATTATTTTATTTTATTTTTCTGATTTCATTATATCAACCAACAAATTAGCTTGTCAATATTATAATTTATTATTTTATTTAAATTATAATTTTTTAAACATGTCAATATTATTTATTATTTTCTTTTAGCTCGATGCAACAAATCCAACTAACTATATTTAAATATTTTTTAGCCTGTATCAATAATATAATTTGTTTAATCCTGGATGGGTAGTGTATATTATTTTCTTATATCTGAGGGTCATTATATACCAACAAATTACCTTTTGACTTTAAATTTATTTTAGAACGGTTCAATATTATAATCTTTTTTTGCCAAGAGAAATTATATTTATTTATTTTGGCCCGAAGCCATTATGCATATTTAATTTTATTTTTATTTTTATTATTATATATTGAATATCAATATATTAATCATAGTATTTTATGTTAAATATAAATACACCTGATGACTACCAAGAAAATTTTCAATATTTCGTTTTTAGTTTAATAATATAAATAGATAGACAAAATATATTCAAGAAACCCCTAAAATAAATATTTAAATTAATTTGATTTCTATCTATTTTGTGCCCAGCTTATAGCTGAGTGAAGGAAGATATAGGTTCGACTTTCTGGTTTTTATTGTGGTTTTTTGTTGAGGATAGTACTCGGGTAATTATTACATTA
This sequence comes from Apium graveolens, assembly GCF_009905375.1. NCBI lineage: Eukaryota > Viridiplantae > Streptophyta > Magnoliopsida > Apiales > Apiaceae > Apium > Apium graveolens. The sequence continues at coordinate 138,928,262 of NC_133647.1, forward strand.
TAGATTGAATTTTGTGACGCCCCCAAATCCACCCTTCGTAGATTCGGGTCGCCACGATATCAAGATTCACACACCTGTATTATTATTACAAACCATAACCAAATGTATCATTTATTGTGGACACCACTCCACGGATCTCAGGATCAAGTCTCTCTCACAACTTGTTTATTACATAAGCCATAGAAACCTACTACAAGTCTGGCTAGCAGCTTAACTTTATTACATATTACAGTAATTATATAGCAGTCTTCTGGATGCTGTCACCACGAACATGTTCCTTTCCCTTCCTTTGCCTTGACTGATCAGATGGTCTGTCAACCTCATTATTTACTGTTTTGGAGAAATACAAGAATAGCAAGAGTGAGCAATCGAGTGCTCAACAAATATGAATGACTATCAGATTAAAATAATGGAAATAGGTGCTAAGAGCGATAAGATTAACTGGTCAGTTTCCATCCCCGGTACATCAATTATGCGATCAACTATCACAGTGTACCGTCCCTTCTGCGACTCTTAGGCTCACCCGATCACGGCTCATCGTAAGAACGCCTAACATACACTTGCTAGCATAAAAGAAGGGTTAACGTCTTAACCCTCGGCTGCACTCGAGTCGAATAACATATCCACCCATCGAACTTGTCACAATAAATATTGTGGTTTAAATTTCACGTTGACCAGTATAGATAGACACATCCCGATTCACTTCTTAATTCACATCACATCACAATAATTCAAAATCACATCACATATTCTAGTTCGAACAATAAACCAGTCTCTTGTTTAGTAAGGATATTATTTTAACATCGATATGAACAATACATCGATAAGCTCCAAGCACATGGATTATCCCAAATGATGAGAGTAATCATGTCAAACGAAAATATCAATTCTTTCCGATGATAAATAGATTCGAAGGTGTTTGTGTAAGAATAGAAAGAATAAATGATCGATTTATCAATCATGATATTTGGAAGGGTTCAATGAATTGATAAAAGTAGATTTTATAAACGAATTAAATAATCAATCAAACTGATGAATCGATGTAAATTCAAGGATGATATAAACGAACATAGAAATTTATATTTATCAGAAAGGGACCAAGGTAACTGTCATGAATGATAGGAGCAGTCAGGAACATAAATATAAGTTATTATTTTATTATAATTATGAGATTCAACAAGGGGTCTAGATTAGGAAATTTCATAAAAAAAATCGCCAATGAGGTCTCCAAAGTTTAAATTTGCAATATTCACTATCAGTAAGCAAAACATGTTTAAGTCATAAATAGGAAGGGAGCAGAGAAAACTTGCCTTGTTACGATGATAGCGCTCTAGCAGGAAAATTTACCTTTTTCGATTAAATATTCCCAACATCATTTTCTTCTAAAATGGTCATTCATACATTGTTTCAGTATAAGTATCCAGAAATAATCAATTTAATGAGCCTTAGATATTAAATAAATATTGACGATAGCTTAACCACTTAATTCTCAAGCACTTGATTTAGTATTTCAATTTCTGCTAAGCTTCAATTATTTATAACGTCATTTCCCGGGGAAATTTATCCAACTTGAGAATAATTTAAATATTCTAATATTACAATTGTCTCTTAATTATATTTATTGAATATTCCTGTTAGGTCAAAATATATATACAGAGGGGGTGAATGTATGTTCTTCGTTTTTAGTTAATTAATTGCAGCGGAAAATAAACCTCGAAAACGAAATAAACAAACACAAAGAGATTCACGGAATAATTCTTATTATTAAGAAATTAAATCGGAAAGATTTGCTTACAACTCCAAATATAAATAATTCGAAGCAACAAATATAGAGAGAACCAAAATGATAATTATCAATTTAGGGTTCTATCTATCACTCTAAGAATTCAAAGCTTCTATCAAAAGATATTAAATACAATCATGAGAGCTTTAAATAATAAGTGTTACAAGTTTGTAAGGCTTTAATTGGTGTGAAATAAATTGGGCAGCACTTCTCTCCTTAATTTCAATAAATGAAATCAACTAACTCTACAAGAAATTTTTTGCAGAGCTTTGATAGTGTTTTAGCTGATAAGTGTTGTTTTTATAATCTGCTGCAAATTTGGTTTTGTAGATGGTAGAATGTAGGAGAGATAAAGAAATTACGTGGCTGATACAGGACCATATACTTTAAATTGACACCCTGTATTGCGATCAGAGCAGTAGAATTGCCTTGGAATGATTTATCAATTCTCTGGCGACAGGGAAGCATCCTGTGGCAACCAAAGGAAAAAAAATTAACACTTGACAATTCTCTCCGGCGACCAGGTAGAACTGTCTTTTTTGCTTAGCAAATTAAATCGCCTATGGCGACCAAGAGGATGTACTTGGTTCTTCCCATTGTAAAAGACATTGCATCTGATTTAAATTGTTTCGAACAATAGCAATCAGCACAGGAGCATTTGATGTGATTCACGCGGCAACAACACAGGAGGAAGTCACCCTTCGTGCATTACACGCGTAAGTAGAAACAGACCAACCACCTTTTTCCTAGGAAATTTAATCGTCTATAGCGACCTGTACGTGCACTGCTCCATTATGTGTTTTACTTTGTTTAGTTGAGAGATGACTAGCTTGTAGACCAAAGAAATCGAGTGTTTCTTTTGATTTAAAATTCACGAAGACTTGCCACTTCCTATTTATGCACAACTCACCTTTTTCTTTGTGTTTTCACTTGGTGAATTAGCGAATGGGAATCAATTGCATACTCTTTTTTTTCCCGAGACACTAACATCATTCCAATTCTTTTATCCAAGCATTTAACCAAATCATGCATGCAATATTCTCAAGGCTTTTTTCTTTTAAATTTGATAAAATCACATTGCAACTGTAATGATTTTTAAATTAAATAAATAAATAATTTTGATTTCATTTATTCATTTAACTAAAAAAAATCACATTAATTTATTATTCAATATTAACTGTTGATGTAAAATTAAATAAATAAATGAATTGACTTTCATTTATTCATTTAATAAAAAAATAGTTATTAAATAAATAAATCCTGTAAATTCTAGGGTTGTATTCCTCTATATCTGCAGATCTACTAATCTCCGGGTTTTCGTACCTCAAAATATTTCCAGACTCCTCGAGTACAAAAACCAACTTAACAGTATTTCAAAAAAAATAATACTCCGTTTCCCTTCACGGATCACTGACGTCTAGTGCATGGGTCTGGTTCACAGACGACTAATTCCGCTCTCAGGCCTTCGTATTATACCCGTATAAACCACTGTTAAGATTTCTACCAAATATAACCAACTACACTAGGAATCCTTAAGGTCTTCACACTGATTCTGACAACTGCTTCGAATGACTCCAACCTTATTCCTTCGATGCCTGAACATATTAATGAACTTCATACGGATCACTGTTGAAGTCTTCTTCACTGCAGCTAACAAAACCTTTTGTGCATATACCCAATAACCAATCTGTACTGATCCTAGTGGAACATAGATTATTTCAAAGTCCTTGTTCTATGTTGAGTTATCCAAACCAGTACTGTTGAGTTATACGTACAACTTCAATCTTGCTCAACAATCTTCCCCTATTTGACTATTACACCCGACGGTCAAATAATAATGGAGAAGCAACAGTTTGAAGGATAACTCAACTAACCTTATCCAAAAATCTTCAATTAGCTTTCAACTTTCAATCCCAGACTTGGAAATAATACTATCTTATATCTACCGCATCTTCTATATGCATTCAGCTTCAGCAGAGAACAAATTCTTCTATCCCTTATGTAAAGTTGCAGATAGATACGTCTTCCAAACACTGTCTTCAACAACCTTCAGATCTTCCCATAAATCTCATAGAAAACATTTTGGAACTTAGAACCAAAACTCAATAATCTCCCCCCCTAAGATGAAGAATCCCTTCCTTAGTACAATAAAGTTAGAAATCCCCCTTCTTAGTTATAGAAAGACTATTAGTCCATAATCTCTTTATAATCTCCCCCCTTAGTTGAGTAATCCTTCAAAATGTATTCTGAGTAAAACCTTAGGATCAACCAACCAAGTGAAGAGACTATTTGGTAACCATTCCTCACAATACTAGTGTGTGATTTCTGTTTAGTGATCTCACATTGTATTTCACTCCACCCTACACTCAACTGTTTTCCACTCAGTCTCACAGTGTGCCACTCACTCAAAGCTCCAAACATCCAAGTGTACCTGCGAGAAAATCCTTTTCATAGAAAAGTTGCCTTCCACCTTCAAGGATGGAAACTCTCAGTCACGAGATTCAGAAATGTTCCTTCTGAGAAGGGAAATTAGGATTCTTTTAAGTGGCGGAATTCCTGATATCCCTCAACTTCCATGAAGAAGTATACCTTATAAACTCGTCAGTTGATATCCGAGTCCTCATTTACAAGTATGATTTTGACTAAGTCAAAATCATATCCAGATTTGAATTCTGGGAAGATAACCAATGATCAACGATATGCCAATAGGGATAAAAGATTTCTTCTGAAGTCTGTGAGGACTTATCAAAGTAATTGATAAGTGGCATTTTATACCACTTAGAACGTCTTAAAATAGCTTAAATTGGTGTCTTGAAGTCAAGTATTTTGTGTATTTGATGCATTTTTCTAGTGTTTGTGCATTTCAGGGTATTAGTTGCATTTCCGAGGAGTAATCATCAAGAATAAGCCTTGGCATGTGTTAAGCATTGCGAGAGGAAAGAAAGGGGCAGATTACAACGAAAAAACGGAGCAAACTCAGGAATTTTCCAGTAGGGTCCTGAGCGGCCGCTCAGCTATGCTGAGCGGCCACGCAGAAGGCTGAGATAGCTGAGCGATCGCGCAGGGTCGGGAAAAATAATAATTTGTTTTAGACTTCTACTTCTGTTTGGCTTCCAACTTCTATGTAATCTGAGTTTTATGGGACTATTATATAAGTAGATTTGGAGACGTTTTCACAAGGTTGGATCGTTGTATTAAGCAAGGAGAGGAGGAGATAAGGAAGAAGACCGTTTTAGCACACCGCAACGAAGATGAAGTATATTTTCTTGTGATTCTTTATTTCGTTGTAATGTTGGATGCTAGTTTTCTTGCTTTTAAACCTAATTACTCTTGTGACGTACTCTGGTTTAATATAATTAGTTTAGTTATTATTTTCTTGTGTTTGTTTATCATGTTTTCATATGAACCCATGATGACGATAAGTGCTATCATGGGCTAATCGTGATCATGGGGTCGTAACGGATTTACTATGGAATTCTTTAGTTAGTTGTTTAATACCTTAGTGTGTGATGATTGTATGATATCTAGTATTGGTTGTGCGTATTCGTCTTATGTGCGTCGCGAACATATAAGATAGGGTGTTAATCTCTTGTGAAGCGACGGTGGATCTTGAGATTTAGAACTTGCCATGCTAGCATAAGTTCATGTATGATGTGCATGATTAGTGGGTAACTCTAACAGTTTTATTCGCCTTGTGTAATCAAAAGGAATAACTTGTGCTTAAATCACTATGTTGTCAATTTCTCTAGACATATAGGAACTCAACATAATTGATGCCTATTCAACTTCTATCTTAATTGTGGATGTTTGGTAGAATGGTATTAGTACAATGAAAGTTGGCTTTTATCAGTTTCGTGTTATTCGATTAATATCATCACTGTTGCATGCTAAGGGTAATAACAATAACTATTAAAGGAAGTAGTAATAAAGTTGTGATCTCATGAGTGTTTTAATATTATTAATTCGAAGTGTTAATTAAGTGGTTAATTTTGGTAGTTAATTGTAGTTAATATTTAGTCAATAATTCTAAGTGTTAGTGTCTTAACATTGAGAAGTAATCATACATTGGTGAGTGAGTTTAATTGAACAATAATTAGTCTGAGTCTCTGTGGGAACGAACTAGAAAGTATTATATATTACTTGCGAATGCGTATACTTGCGTGTATTATTAGCGCGTGTTTTCTCCCTAACAGTAACCAACCAAGATCATATGTTCTCATTCAAGATTAGAGATAAAGAGTAGAACATGATCCATGATTCAACCTATTTTCATTGACCTTGAAATGGGTTGACAATGATTGCTACGTCAATACTTTCCTTGTGTGTGTGAATCTCACATGTGCATTGGAAACATTTTGATCAAGGAGTATTGACTCTTATACAGATGCCCTGGCTGACAGGAGAATTTTCAATAGATAACATTCTGTTGGGAGAATGCACCTAGTAACTGTTTATATGCCTTTTCAGCTCTATATCCTTTTGAGAGAATACAGATGGACTTACAGATGTCTCAGGTTTTAGATACTCCACTTCTTTGTGAGAGACAGAGCTGTAGGGTTGACCTTTCCTTCCTTATGTGGTGCTTCTTGGCACTATCTTCCTCATTCTCAACACAACTCCAATACCAAGTGGTAATTTTATCTGATCACTAAGTTGATATCTCAAGAAAAGTGAGTGAATCAGAGCAAAATATGAGGAATATATCAGAGTAAGGTAATGGAATACTATTTGAGAAGTGTTTGGTTCCAATGACTTGGGTTAGAACCGATGAGATTTGATAGGCTCTTAGTCAGTTCCTAAAACCACTGAGGGTGTTGAAGATCACAAACATCTGAAGTACAATATCAGATAATTTGATGATCAAGAACAAAGTGATTTCAGAACCAGAGATATTTTACCTTTACTTACCACAATATGGATTCATGAAGGATGTCTCAGATGATCATGCTTTCTGATTCTTTTGATAGTACTACTCAATAAAATCTCATTAGCTCAAAACAGTTCAAAGTTAGTCCAATACAGATCAATGCTATAGATGAAAAAGATGAACATTATTTTAAGCTTATAAGACATGCATAAGGTAATCAGAGTATAAGAAATATATCAAGATTTAATATCTAGAACATAGTATAAGCATAGCAAGATCATAAGAGTTACATACAAGATCAACATATAAGTCATAAAATCAATTAATTATGCAAAGACTATATCCAACAAGTATGCACCAATTGATTAGTCAACACAAGACTAAGCCAATTAAAAACTACTACTAACATAATCATGTAACAACTATCACTAGTTATACTACATATTTATTCTAGCACAAAACAGACAGAGTTATTCTAGCATAAACAGAGAATCAGATTGATTAAGGAATCTGTTCTCAGATTTTCCTAGGGTCTGAAACTCAATAATCATACAGAATCACTCAGAAACATGATACAATCATACATATATAAACAGAGTATTCGGGCTAGCTGCACAGGATCACAAGCAGGATCTAGACCTATTAATCAGAGTTATGATAAGATCACAAATAAGATTGCATGATCTAAAACCAAATTGCAAATAAACTGAGATATCTGTGTGTGCTAAAATAAATATCAATATCATGAGTATTTGCATCAGAGAAAACATACAATATGTAAACATTCAAACAACTCATATATTGCATCAAAAATTCTAACTTACTTACCACTAGCATATAACATGTAACACATGATAATCAGTTAGCTTTAAAACAAGTTTACAAACATGGATATATATAATGAATAGATATGTAAACTTACTTTCCCCTCAAAGCATCATCATTGGGGTAGTAAAGTTTACCTGCACCAAATTACATTTGTTTATTTCCAATTAATTGGACAAATTCAACATGTCAAGTTCACTAACCAACTTATTAAAGGTAACTTCATCAAGTGGCTTCATGAAAATGTCTGTAATTTGATCCGTTATGGGAACAAAATGAAGTTCCACAATACCATTCGTTATATGCTCTCGAATGAAATGATACCTTATATCAATATGTTTGGTCCTTGAATCCTGAAAAGGATTGTTTGAGATTGCTATGGCACTTGTGTTTTCATAGTAGATAGGAATATTCTTCAAATCAAGTCCATAGTATCAGAGTTGGTTTCTCATCCAAAGAAGTTGAGAACAACAGCTACCAACATTAATGTATTCAGCTTTAGCAGTAGATGTAGAAACTGAATGCCGCTTCTTACTAAACCAAGAAACCAATCTTCTCCCAAGAAACTGACAGCTTCTTGAAATACTCTTCTGATCAATCTTACAACCAGCGTAGTCAGAATTTGTGTAGCTGATGAGATCAAAGCCCGTCTCTTTGGGATACCAGATTCCTAGATTAGGTGTACCATTCAGATATCTGAAAATTCTTTCGACGGCTATCATATGAGATTCCTTTGGATCAGCTTGGAACCGTGCACACAAGCATGTAGCAAACATAATATCTGGATGACTTACAGTCAGATAGAGTTATGATCCAATCATGCCTCGATAATAAGTGATGTCCACCATCTTACCAGACGTGTCTTGATCAAATTTTGTGGCAGTTGCCATCGGAGTCTTTGCAGGTGTTGAGTCTTCCAACTGATATTTCTTCAGAAGATCTCTGATGTACTTCATTTGAAAAATGAAGCTACCATCTGATTTTTGACTCACTTATAATCCAAGGAAGTAGCTCAACCCACCCATCATACTCATCTCATACCTACTCTGCATAAGCTTAGCAAATCTTGCATAAAGTGCATCATTCGTAGACCCAAATATAATGCCGTCAACATAGACTTGCACAAATATGGTATCATCTTTATGATTCTTATGAAATAGAGTCTTATCTATGATACCTCTAGTGAAACCATTTTCAAGTAGAAATTCAGAGAGAGTGTCATACCATGTTCTTGGTGCTTTCTTTAGACCATAAAGAGCCTTGAAGAGAAAATAGACAAAATCTTCAAACTCAGGATCTATGAAGCCAGGGGGTTGCTCAACATAGACCTCTTCTTCAAGCTCACCATTCAGGAAAGCACTTTTCACATCCATCTGAAATACCTTGAAGTTTGAAAGTGCTGCAAATTCTAAAAACATCCTGATGGCTTTAGGTCTAGCAACTGGTGCAAAAGTCTCATCGTAGTCAATCCCTTCTTCTTGAGAGTATCCCTTAGCAACCAGTCTCCCCCTGTTCCTTGTTACAATTCCATCTTCATCAAGCTTATTTCTAAAAACCCATTTTTTGCCAATTACTAATTTGTCTTTAGGTTTGGGTACAAGCTTCCACACTTTCTGTCGTTCGAACTGATTGAGTTCTTCTTGCATAGCAATCACCCAATTAGGATCCCCAAGAGCTTCATCTACTTTCTTTGGCTCTATTTGAGATAGAAACCCAGAATACAAACATTCATTTATTGTAACTCTTCTAGTCTTGACTCTACTATCAGGATTACTAAGAATCAAGTTCTGAGGGTGGTTTTTACTCCATACGCTATGTCTTGGTAGACTGTCCCTTGATGACTCAGCATTTCCAAAATTGTGTTGTGTCTGACTACCGGATCCTTGTTCTTCTCCTTGTTCTGCTCCCCCTGAGTTGTTGCCAGCATGATCTCCAGAATATGAAGCTTGAGGACTAGTCCCTGAGATAGTGTGACTTGTCTCATGACCATTGCCTTCAGAATATGCATCAGAATTATGATCATCAGGATCATTGCCATTGTCATTGTTGTCTAGAATAACTTCAGGTTCATCTTCTCCATCAGAAAGATCTTCAACATCAAGATTATCACTATCATCTTCCTTCTGAATACCTGGGAGCTTGGCGTCATCAAATGTTACATTAAGGATTTCGACAACCTTTTGATCACTAATCACATACACCCTATAAGCCTTTGACTCCAGAGAATAGCCCAGAAAGATACCTTCTTCAGCTTTAGCATCAAACTTTCCAAGATACTCATCGTCCTTAAGCACAAAGCACTTTCCTCCAAATACATGAAAGTATTTCACTGATGGTTTCTTGTTGGCCATTAACTCGTAAGGGGTCTTCTCATATATCTTGTTGATCAGGGTTCTGTTTTGAGTATAGCATGCAGTGTTAACTGCTTCAGCCCAAAAGTAAGTAGGAAGATTGGCTTCATTAAGCATAATCCTTGCAGCTTCAACTAATGTTCGATTCTTCCTCTCAACCACTCCATTTTGTTGTGGAGTTCTTGGTGCTGAAAACTGTCTTGAGATGCCCTTCTCGACACAGAAATCATTCAGCTTTGCATTTCTGAATTCTGTTCCATTATCTGATCCAATTGCTCACACAGGCACTCCATCTTCTAACTCAATCTTGTTGATTTGATCAATAATCATATCAGGTGCTTCATCCTTTGAATGTAAAAATAACACCCACGTGTATCTAGAATAGTCATCAACAATCACTAAGCCATATTTCTTTCTTGACATAGACATGACATTGACAGGCCCAAACAAATCCACGTGAAGGAGTTGCAGTGGTTCAGTGATGTCAGCCATTGTCTTCTTCTTGTGTGATGCCCTCTTTGACTTTCCCTTCTCACATGCTTCACAAAGTCCATCAGGACTGAATTCCATCTCGGGCAATCCTCTCACCAATTCCCTCTTAACCAAAGAATTCATGGTCTTGAAGTTCAAGTGGGAGAGCTTCTTATGCCATAACCAACTTTCATCTAGAGAGGCTTTACTGTAGAAACACATTACTTGACCATCTGTAGAATTCCAGTTAGCTACGAACAAATAACCCTTTCTAACTCCATTGAGAGTCAACTTCTCATTCTTCTGATTAGAGATCAAACACTTCTCCTTCTTGAACATCACTTCACATCTTTTATCACAGAATTGACTGATACTAAGAAGATTGTGCATAAGACCTTCAACCAGAGAGATTTCTTCAATGATGACATTGCCAATTTCCAAACAACCATATCCCGTAGTATAACCTTTGCTGTCATCTCCAAAAGTAACCACTGGGCTAGCTTTCTCAACCACCTTTGATAGCAGGGCTCTATTGATAAGTGGCATTTTATACCACTTAGAACGTCTTATAATGGCTTGAATTGATGTCTTGAAATCAGGTATTTTGTGTATCTGATACATTTTTCTAGTGTTTTTGCATTTCAGGGTATAACTTGTGTATGAAGGAAGAATTCATCAAAAATAAGCCTAGGGAAGTGCTTGGCATTGGATGTGGGATGTTAGGAGCCGAACACAGCAGAAATCGTGAGCAGAATGAGAAATTTTCTAGTAGCCTGCTGGGTGCCCGCTCAGGAAAGCTGGGCGGCCGCTCAGGAGCTTGGGCGCCCGCTCAGGGAAGCTGGGCGGCCGCTCAGGGGTGAGAAATTTAATTCTGATTTTTATGAATTCTGATTTTGTTGGACTTCTGAGACAACTGGTTCTTGTGGGCTTCTATATAAGTAGTTTTCAGAGACGTTTTACAAAAAGGGTGGTATCAAGCAAGGGGAGAAGGAAGAAGACCGTTTTATCACATCGTAACGAAGAAGAGGAAGCATACATTTTCTTGTGATTCTTTTATTCATTGTATCAGTGGATGCTAGTTTTCTTTACTTTGAACCTTATTACTCTTGTGACGTACTCTGGTTTTAATAAGTATTTTTATTAGTTTATATTGTGTGTTATTATCATGTTTCCATATGAACCCATGGTGACGATGAGTTCCGTCATGGGCTAATCATGATAATGGGGTCATAACGGATTTACTATGGAATTCTTTAGTTAGTTGTTTAATACCTTAGTGTGTGATGGTTGTATGATATCTAGCATAGGTTGTGCTTATTCGTCTTATGTGCGTCGCAAACATATAAGATAGTCTGTTAATCTCTTGTGAAGAGATGGTGGATCTTAAGGTTTAGAACTTGCCATGCTAGCATAGGTTCATGTGTGTGTATGCATGATTAGTGGGTAACTCTAACCGTTTTACTTGCCCTGTGTAATCATAAAGAATAAGTTACGCTTAAATCGTTATGTTGTCAAATTCTGTAGAAATATAGGGTCTCAATATAATTGATGCCTATTCAACTTCTATCGTAATTTTGGATAATTGGTAGAATGGTATTAGTACAACAAAAGTTGGATTTTATCAGTTTCGTGTTGTTCGATTAATATCATCACCGTTTCATGCTAAGGGTAATAACGATAACTATTGAAGGAAGTAGTAATGAAGTTATGATCTCATGTGTATTTAATATTGTTAATTCAAGTGTCAATTAAGTGTTTAATTCTCGTAGTTAATTGTAATTAATAATTAGTTAATCAAATCTAAGTGTTATTGTCTTGACATTGAGAAGTAATCATACATTGGTGAGTAAGTGTTAATCGAACATAATTAGTCTGAGTCTCTGTGGGAACGAACTAGAAATTATTATATATTACTTGCGAACGCGTATACTTGCGTGAATTATTAGCGTGTGTTTTGTGCCTAACAAGTTTTTGGCGCCGCTGCCGGGGAGTCGGCGTATTTATTTAGTTTATGTACTTACCATCAGTGGTCATTAGGACTCATTGATTAAGACGTGTTACTTATTGTTTCCGGTTGTGTTTCAGGTACTCTAGCGAGCGTTTATGCAAACCAGTTCTCGTACTCACAAGAGAACTTTCGATACGGCTGAGGAGACAGACTCAGTTCTTGATATTCCGGAGAAGATAGATTTTGAAGATTCGGATAAAGAGAGTGAGCAGAAAGAACCAATAATCATGGGTGATCGTATAGTTCCAGCAGCAGATCCAGCTCTTATGGACTTTTCTCGGCCTAAAATTGATGACATTCAGTCAAGCATCATTCATCCGGCTATTGAGGCCAATAATTTTGAAATCAAGCCGGGCACTATTCAGATGGTGCAAAATTCCGTTTCCTTCGGAGGTGCTGCGACTGAAGATCCCAACATGCATATCAGGAATTTTGTCGAGATCTGCAGTACTTTCAAATATAATGGTGTCCCTGATGAGGCTATCAAGCTGAGGCTTTTCCCATTCTCTCTTAGGGATAAAGCTAAGGACTGGTTACATTCTTTACCAGCTGGGTCCATCACTACTTGGGAAGATCTTGCATAAAAGTTTCTGGTGAAGTTCTACCCAATGGCCAAGACTACAACTATGGGGAGTGCTCTTACTCAGTTTGCGAAGCAACCAATAGAATCTATGTGCAAAGCTTGGGAGCGCTACAAGGAGATGTTTAGAAAGTGTCCACATCATGGTATGCCTGACTGGATGGTGATCACTAGTTTCTATAATGGTTTGGGGGCCCAATCTCGGCCCATACTCGATGCAGCAGCTGGAGGCGCCTTGTGGGCCAAAAGCTATACTGAGGCTTATAATCTTATTGAAACTATGGCTACAAATGAGCATCAAAACCCAACTCAAAGGATGATTCCTGGGAAGGTAGCAGGTATTCTAGAAGTTGATGCAGCTACAGCTATTGTAGCGCAGCTGCAAGCGCTGTCTTTGAAGGTCGATTCTTTAGCCAGCTATGGAGTCAATCAGATAGCTATGGTCTGTGAGCTTTGTGCAGGTTCTCATGCTACGGATCAGTGTTCTCTTGTTGATTAATCTGTTCAGTATGTGAACAATTATCAGCGACCGCAGCAGCCTGTGTCAACTACTTATCCTCCTAACAACAGAAATCATCCCAATTTCAGCTGGAGCAATAATCAGAATGCTATTCAGCAACCATATATGTAATAACCCCAATTTTTGGAATTTTTGAAACACGAATGAATAGAAAATTTTGCTGATTAAGGAAAATTATTAGGCCACACTATATAGGAGTACTGTTATAGAAATTCTAAGATCGTATTAGTATTCCATAAAGTAAATAAGTGTATGTAAAGATCGTCAGAATCTAAATTCGAACCCTTTGATTTTTCCCGAAAATCCACCGGATACCGAAAGAATTGAGTATAAGGTAACATGATTAAAAGGATTTAAATTCAAGGATTATAAGAGAGGATCATAAAAGGAATATAAAATATTGAGAAAGGTTTAGGGGAACCCAAGTAATAAGATCCCGGGTATGATCCCTCAAGCGATAAACGAGAACGAAAGTTAAGCGAACCGTATAACAGACAAGCGGTCATTAGCCAAGAAATTAGGGGTTAATCAAAGAGGTTAGTGGATGATGATGTCATCACACTACAAGGAGAAGACATGTGGCAATTGAATGACATAAGAATGATGACCTAAGCATGACAAAAGGAAGTGTGTTGTTGGTTGATTCTTGGCCATGCAAAAGTTACCATGGTAAATCCAAAAAAATTAGCCAAGCCATAAACAAAGAAACAAAACAAAAATCATCACACAAGTACCTAGGCAACCAAGCAAGAAGCATTTCTTCTCCCCATTTTCATCTTTGCTCTCGGCTTTCAAGGAAAAAGCAAGGAAGAAAAATCCAAAGTCCAAGCTCCACTCAAGCATAAATTCCATGGTTTTGTTTTTATGAATTCTACATTTCATAACTTAGCTTTGGTATTATTTTAAGCTCTTAATTCAAATGGATTCATAGCTAATTAATTCACCAAATATTAGGGTGAATAGTGTTTTCAAATTATAACTTTGTGTTTCTTGATTTCATTTGCAAGATCAAGGTTATATAAGGATAGATCAAGGTACTTTGAGGCTCCCTAGTAACTTTCCACCCTCCAAGAAAGGTATAAATCTTCACACCTGTTGTGGATAAAAAACTAAGGTTATTACTTGCTGTATTTAATACTAAGATTCGGGAGCTCAAGGCCTTTAATGGCTGCTCTCGTGTTTCGTGGCTCGATCTGCCTTTACGAGATGCCTACGTATCTCTGTGAATTAGAGAATCAAGCCAAAAAACGTAGTTCTGATTGGTGGGGGTGAGACCCCTTATATAGATGTTGGGAGTCCTTGAATTGGACTTTGTATAGGAGACTTGGTGGGCAAGTCTCATAATTAGAATGGACTTTGGAGTTTTAGGTAGTAGGAAACTGATTCCTTATCCTTTTAGGTCCCCTTGAGGCTAATCTCCAAGGATTTATATCCTTATCGGGACTCTTTTCAACATCTGATTTTTCCCTTATTAATTAATTACGAAATTAATTAATAATCAGGGCTTTTGGGCCTTTTTTATTCCATCAGGCCTGATCTGGTCCATCAGGCTTAACCTTTCTGGTCTGAGTATCATATATCTTTTTATTGGGCATAGCAGCCCACAGTTTGTACAATTAATGCAGTATTTAATTATACAATCATAATTTATTTATCCCTATCATTTGCCCCCCAACTTTTGGGAAATATTGATTAGGTTTCGCAGAAGTTAAGTCTATTTGTTCCCTTACAGGGTTTCGTTTTTCCGTAAAGTGTGGAGCGACCTACACATTTACAATGAATTTTTCCTTTTATTCAGGAATTATCTTAATTTCCAGGAATTTTTCCCTTATTTCCGGGATTTTTCCCTTATTTCCGGGATTTTTCCCTAATTTTCTGGGATTTTTCCCTAATTTTCTGGAATTTTTCCCTAATTTTCTGGGATTTTCCCTAATTTTCTGGGATTTTTCCTTATTTTCTGGAATTTTCCCTAATTTTCTGGGATTTGTCCTTATTTTCTGGAATTTTCCCTATTTTCTGGATTCTTCAAATTTCCAGCCCTTTTTTCGACCAGGATCCTAGTCGAAATTTCGACCTGGATCCTAGTCGAAAATAAGGCCAGCCTTGTCATCCTGGTCGAAGGAATTCGACTAGGATCCACGACCTGAAATTCGACCAGGATCCTAGTCGAAAATTCGACCTGGATCTAGGTCGAAAATTCCACCCCCTATTTTTTTTTTTTTAGCTTCTTGTCATGAGCCTATCGACTAGGATTCTAGTCGATATTTCGACCTGAATCCTGTTCGAAAATTCCTTGATTTTCTTGTTTCCTGGTCGAAGGATTTCGACTAGGATCCACGACCTGGAATTCGACCAGGATCCTAGTCGAACTTCGACCTGGGTTTTTAATCCCCATTTTTTGAAAGATGCTTGGTTTATTCGACCTCATTCCTGGTCGAAGCTTCGACCTCAATTCAGTCCCGTTATTCCAGCTATTTTCGGGTGTCTGCTCGAAAGATTTCGGGCAGGATTCACGACCTGGAATTCGACCTGGATTCTGGTCTTTTTTACCCGTTATTTTCGGGTGTCTGCTCGAAAGATTTCGGGCAGGATTCACGACCTGGAATTCGACCTGGATTCTGGTCTTTTTTACCCGTTATTTTCGGGTGTCTGCTCAAAAGATTTCGGGCAGGATTCACGACCTGGATTTCGACCTGGTTCCTGGTCTTTCACTAGCCTTCTTTATTTAGCTTTAATTTAGGGTATTGTATTTTCCAAATCCTAATTGGATTTGGGCCTGGCCTTTTTGTTGGGCCCTATAAAATTTTACTGAGCTTCTATTATTGGGCTTTTCAAATCTCATTGGGCCTCTTTTATTGGGCCTTTTCAAATCTTATTGGGCCTCTTTTATTGGGCTTTATCAAATATTGTTGGGCCTCTTCATTGGGCTTTGTCAAATATTACTGGGCCTTCTCATTGGGCTTTTCAAATATTGCTGGGCTTAACACACCCTGTTTAGAATGCCCTAGAATTCCTAGGTATATTCTGGAATGTTCTTTTTTCTGGGCCTCTTCTTATGGGCCTTTGTTCTTAATGGGCTTTTCGTCCCTTCAACTTCTTTTTCCTCCTATATAAAGGAATGAGGAAAGGCTATTACTCCTCACTTTCTCATTTCTTAGTTTTCTTCTTCATCCTCCTGCTAAGATTCTCAGAGCAATAACAGCAAGTCGGAGCTCAAAGTCTTTTTCAGGAGTGCTTCTTTAGGTAAGATTCTTCCCTTTGCTTTTCGTTTCTATTTTTCCATTGTGTGCCATTTTAAGATAGCCTATTTACGTGCCTCATACTTTTTTCAGATGGCTGACAAAAGAATGACTCGTTTGGCCAAGATGAACGTGGCTAGAAAGTCCAATGATTTTCCTATTCGATCGAGGTATACTTCCTTAATCGACATGATCAACACTCGAGGGGACGAGTATCCGTCTGATGCGCATCTGGACGCGCACGATCATATCAGCGCTTTACGGGATCCCAAGGAGCTGGAAAAGTTGAGCAGCTGCTTCAAAATCAAGGAGCCTTTTAAGCTGGTTCTTGCGGGTCCGACCGACAGGGCCTGTCAGTGGAAGAAGGACGCGCTATGCGTCTATAGGGATACTCTGAGGGCAGGTATTAGACTCCCTTTTCATCCATTCATTCCTTTGCTACTGGCCGATGTGGGCATCAGCCCTTGCCAACTTCCCCCTAATTCCTGGAGGTTGATTCTGTGCTATCTGTCGCAATGCGCCAAGCACAACGTCCCCACATCTGTTGCTGTCTTCAGGAAGATTTTTCAGTTCAAAAACAGCCCTGATAAAAGTCCGGGTTGGGTTTCTATCAACCAGCGCCCCACTATCCCCCATATCGTGAATGGGAAGTCCATCCCTGACAACAACTTGGGGTGGAAGAAAGATTTTTTGTTTGTTATTTGGGAAGGTGGAGATTGGGGCTCCCTGTTTCGATCATCCTTTGGGCTGGCCGTAGACGGGAGCCCGAATGACATAACTTTGTCTGAGGAGGAGGCTAGAGGTTTCAACCTCCTTACGCAAGACAACGGCACTTCCCATTGTTGGGACCTTATCCGGGAGACCGTCCTGGTAGAACGCGGCCTTTCGCCCGTTAATAAGAAAAGTAAGTTCCCTTTCTTATCTCCTTTATTTCCTGCACTTTTATTTCATTGATTTTCAACTCACTTTGTTTGTTGCAGTGGCTGAGAAGATTGAGGAGGCTACCACGCCGAAGGACCTGGAGACAACCAGGATGAAGAGGGCCGGGAAGATCTTTAAGGACCCTCGACTAGGTGACCGCTTCCCGGAGTTCCTTCTTCAGGCAACGAAGCCAGATGAGGAAGGCCCCAGCCAAGTTCTGCGCACCAAGCAGAGGCCAGGTGCCTATTTTCAACCTGCTTGGGGGATCCGGGGCAAGGACTCAATTGTGGGCAGCACGGCCCTGTCCAAGGAATGGTCTAAGCATTCCATTTCCCCGGTGGATTATCAAGATTTTGTCCTTCAACAGGACTTGGAGGGGAATGAGCTGTTTGGAGCCCAAGCTCTGGCGACGATACGTACTTTACTTATGCTTTTTACAATTCTCTTTTCTTTCTTTTCTAAACCTTTGCTATTTTTCTCTTGCAGGCTAACGCCCATTTTCAAGGGGCAATTCACCAAGCCAAGGCTTGGAAGGTTGGCCTGGAAGATGCCAACAAGAAGTTGGAGGAGGCCAATCAAAAAATTGAGGCCCTTGAAGCTCAATTGGCCTCTTCCACTTCTGACCTGGAGACGGCCCGGGCTGAAAATGTCATCTTGAAGGCGCAGAAAGAAAAAAGCCTTTGATGGCTGGATGGACACTCAAGAATTCAAAGACTTGATGGTGGAGCATGACGCCCTTCTTCATCCTGTTAGCTATAAGGAAGGCTGGGACGCTGCTGTGGAGGCCATCCAGGATGAGTTTCCCGAGGTTCTTGAGCAGTCGCCCTTTCCTTGCCCAGTGCGGGTTCCAGAGCTTGGAGGTGTTACTGAAAAGCTTGCTGGCATGATCAAGGATGGAGAGGAGGAAGATTCCTCTGAGGAGGAATTCAAGCCTGTCGCTAAGAAGGCCAGGGTGGAAGAATCTCCCAAAGCAGCGTCTCAACAGCCATCATCTCCTGCTGAGGGAACTTCTACAGGGACTTCGGAGGGGACGACCGAGACGTCCGAAGAAACGACTGAAACTTCCGAAGAGACTTCGGATAGTGGTTCTGAGGAATCTCAGCCTTCCAAGGCCTAGCTTTTTGTATATCTTCTTTTTGAACTTTATTTATATCAGAACTTGTTACCCTTCGGGGTTATGTTTTATACATTGCTTTTCTTGCCTTTTTCTGTTTTAACTTTACAATCTTAATATGCATTTGAACCTTAAACATCCTTGGATTGAAATAATTTCAAGCTTTTTAATATGAAGTCTGGTTTTTCAAAACCTTACACAGCATGGGTTCGACCCTAATTAAAAATAACTAGACATTGTAAATTCTACTAGAATATAAAATTCTACGCAAGCAAAGCTTCCAGGTGCTTTTAAACCTATTTGTCACAATGACAAGTGAGAATCATACTTAGCCTATCTTACACGTAGTAAACCTTCAGGTTTTGTACATGCCAGGTCCTCGGGACTTCAAAACCATCCATAGTTTCCAGCTTGTAGGTTCCTCTACCCTGAACGTTCTTGACTCTGTACGGCCCTTCCCAATTTGGGGCGAGCTTTCCTTTCTGTCCAACACCAGAAGCCTCTATTTTTCTCAAAACTAGATCACCTTGTTTAAAAAACCTCTCTTTAACCCTTAAGTTGTAGTAGAATGAAGCTTTTTTCTGATATTCTACTATCTTCGCATGTGCTTTATCTCGCACTTCATCGATTAAATCCAGGGCTAACTTCTGCCCTTCTTCATTTTCTTTTTCATCAAAAGCCTGAATCCTTGGAGAGGAATGTGATATCTCCACGGGAACTACTGCTTCTGCCCCATATGCCAATATGAAAGGAGTTGCATCTGTCGTGACTCTACAGGTAGTCCTATAGGCCCATAATATGGGAAGTATCTCATCCACCCAATTATTTCTTGACTTTTCGATCCTCTTCTTTAGTCCATCCAGGATTATCCGATTTGCTACCTCCGCTTGCCCATTGGCTTGCGGGTGAGCCACAGAGGTGAACCGTAACTCAATTTCATTTTCTTCACAATACTTCTTGAATTCCTCGTTGTTGAATTGTGTTCCATTGTCAGTGACGAGGATACGGGGAATTCCATATCGGCACATAATGTTTTCCCACAGGAATTGTGCAACCTGCTTAGTTGTGATTTTGGCCAAAGGTTTGGCTTCGATCCACTTGGTGAAATAATCAATGGCTACAATCAGAAACTTCCTTTGTGCTGTGGCCATAGGAAAAGGCCCTAGAATATCCATCCCCCACATAGCAAAGGGAATAGGTGAGTTGATAGAGGTCAGCATCTCGGGGGGTTGTCTGGCGACTGGTGCATGCTTCTGACAGCGATCACACTTCTTTATATATTCTTTGGCATCAGCCATCATTTCTGGCCAATAGAAGCCTAAACGGGTTATCTTATGAGCCAAGGCCCTGCCCCCCAAGTGTTGCCCACAAATACCTCCATGCACTTCCTCAAGAGCTAAGCGTGCCTCATCGGGCCTGAGACACCTCAAGTAAGGAACCACGAAAGATCTTTTATACAGAATCCCATCTATCAAAGAGTACCTTAGTGCTCGAACAGTTAACTTCCGTGCCTCAATTGCATCGCTTGACAACCAACCGGTCTGAATGTGAGCCTTGATGGGATCAATCCATGACGTCCCCAAGCCTACGGGAGCCACAAGCTTAACATCTATGCTTCGTGTCTTCAAAACACGGAAGTACACACTTCCTGAACTTTCTTCAATCTCAGATGAAGCAAACTTTGATAGCGCATCTGCTTTAGCATTTTCTTCCCTTGGAATGTGTTCAACATGGCATTCATTAAATTGGGTCATCACAGCCCTTACTAGGCGAACATACTTAGCCATCGTATCATCCCTTGCCTCAAATTCTCCCTTTACCTGGGATATGATCAACTTCGAGTCTCCACGGACCTTTAAGTTCTTGACTCTAAGTGTCCCAGCTAGACCAAGGCCAGCAATCAGGGCTTCATACTCTGCCTCATTGTTTGTGGTTGGGAAGTCTAGCTTCATGGCATACTCAATTAAGAATCCATCAGGGCTTTGCAAAACCAACCCTGCTCCACTGGAATTTGTTTTTGATGCTCCATCAAAATAGAGAACCCAATATTCTTTCTCCTTGTCCCCATTGTCGACTCCCTTGTCTTGAGGTATGGTATCTTCCTGCCCCCCGACTTCTTGGTTGGGTATGGTACATTCCACCACGAAGTCAGCTAGTGCCTGGGCTTTTATGGCCGTACGTGGCTTATACTTGAGATCGAACTCTCCCAACTCTATTGCCCACTTAATCAGTCTCCCACTTGCCTTGGGACTGTGAATGATATTTCTCAGTGGCTGATTTGTTAGCACTTCAATTTGGTGAGCTTGAAAATAAGGACGCAGCTTTCTTGAAGCCATCACCAAGGCTAAAGCGAATTTCTCAATGGCTGAATAATTCAACTCAGCACCATGCAAAATTTTGCTGACATAGTATACGGGTTTCTGGATTTTCAGTTCCTCCTTAACCAACACGGCGCTCAAGGCGCTCTCTGAAACAGCCAAGTACAAGAATAAAACTTCATTCAGAACGGGCTTGGCCAACAACGGGGCCTGGCCCATATACTTCTTTAACTCTTCAAATGCCTTCTGATTTTCCTCACTCCATACAAAGTCTTTGATGTTCTTTAGTGACTTGAAAAATGACAAGCACTTGTCTCCTGACTTGGAGATGAATCGTCCTAATGCAGCAACCCTTCCTGTGAGCTTCTGAACATCCTTGACAGTTTTGGGGGGTTCCATGTCCAGGATTGCCTTTATTTTATCGGGATTTGCCTCAATTCCCCTCTTCGAGACCATCAATCCCAAGAATTTTCCAGATCCTACTCCGAAAGCACACTTCGTCGGATTCAACATCATCTTGTGGTACCTCAGGACCTCAAAAGCTTCCCTTAAATGGGCTATATGATCAGTCTTTATTAGACTCTTGACTAACATGTCATCAACATAGACTTCCATAGTCTTACCAATAAGATCCTTAAAAATTCTATTCACCAACCTTTGATAGGTGGCTCCTGCATTCTTGAGACCAAACGCCATAACAAGATAACAATAAACACCAAAGTCAGTGATAAATGATACCTTTGGAATGTCATCCTTATGCATTTTGATCTGGTTGTATCCGCTAAACCCATCCATGAAACTCAGCATCTCATGTCCAGTGGTGGCATCAATCAAAGTATCAATTCTAGGCAGCGGAAAACAGTCTTTGGGGCATGCATCATTCAGATCGGTGAAGTCTATACACATCCTCCACTTTCCATTAGCCTTCTTCACCATTACAGGGTTTGCTAACCACTCCGGAAATTGAATCTCCTCAATGAAACCAGCCTCTAAGAGCATTTCCACTTCCTGCTTTATAGCCTCTTGTCTTTCCGGGGCAAAATTTCTTTTCTTTTGTTTCACTGTCTTCCGGCTTGGATCTACGTTTAGCTTGTGAGTAATTAACTCCGGGTCTATGCCTGGCATATCAGCTGCTGACCATGCAAACACATCACTATTTTCTTGCAAAAATTTCACTAACCTCCCTCTAAGGGGCTCCTCTAATGTGGCTCCAATGAAAGTCATCCTCTCAGGATTCTCGGGGTCTAAAGGAACCGAGACCAATTCTTCTGCTGGCCTTCCTCTATTCTCATCATTTTCTCGAACATCCATATCTTCAATAGGAAGAACCTGCCCCCCGACTCCATCTGCCCTCAAAGAGGCCACATAACAGCTTCTAGCCATTTTTTGATCTCCTCTTTCTTCTCCAATCCCGTTTCGGGTGGGAAACTTCATGACTGAATGGTAGGAAGAGGGGACTGCCTTGAAGGCATGTATCCCTGTTCTCCCCATGATAGCATTATAAGTTGAACTAGCCTTTACCACCACGAAATCCAGCATCTGCGTTGCTTGCCTTGGCTCCGTACCTATGGTGGTTGGCAATTTGATTATCCCTTCCACAGGACATTCTACTCCAGCAAATCCATATATCGGCATGTCGGTTGGTGTTAACTGGGAGTCGTTATACCCCATCCTTAGAAAGGTGTCGTGGAGCAAGATATCCACAGAAGCACCATTATCCACAAGGACCCTCTTAACCGGGCTATTTCCTATTATTGGTGTTATGACCAGCGGGTCGTCATGGGGAAACTTCACACCCTCTAGGTCGGAATCATCAAAAGCCAATGTTACTTCTGTCCTGGCCCTCTTCGGGCTTCTCCAACAATATGCATAACCTCTCTAGTATATGCCTTTCTGGAATTTTTGGACAATCCAGCAGCAGTTGGACCTCCAAAGATCGTGTTTATCACAGGCCCTCGAGGTCTCGGCCTTCCATAAATGGTGTTTATAACTGGTCCTCTAGGCTGGGGGTTTCGCCCCTGATCGTCTTGGTCCCTCCTACGATCTTCAAAGTTCTTCCTTCCATTATTATTTCTGTCCCCTCCATCTCCAGTATACTTGTTCAATCTTCCTTTTCGAATCAAAAACTCAATTTCATCTTTCAATTGCCTACACTCATCGGTGTCATGGCCAACATCTTTGTGAAACCTGCAATACTTTCCCTTATCTAGCTTGGCGGGATTAGCCTTCAAGGGCTTAGGCCAGCGAATATCTCTGTCTTTCTCAATCTCCATCAAAATCTGACTTCTGGGAGCATTCAGCTTAGCGTATTCAGTGAACTTTTGCCCAGGTCCTCCCTTCTTGGGGGTTGAATCAGGGTTTTGTTCGGTTCTAGGATATTTGTCCTTAGCGATATACTCCAAATCAGTTTTTCGTTTCTTGCCTCCAGTGGGCTCATTACTTACTACGGTCTTCCTCATACTTTCTTCAACCTTGATATACTTCCCTGCCCTCTCTTGGAGCTGCAACATGCTCTCAGGGGGTCGTTTGGCCAAAGACATCTTGAAAAACTCATCCCTAGTTCCTTGTTGCAGTGCTATCATGGCTACCTTATCATCAAAGGTCTGGGACTTTTAAAGCCTCCTTTGTAAAACGATTCAGGTAATCTCTTAAGAATTCCTTAGCTCCCTGCACAAGACTCATAAGAGATGCTGAACTTTTCTCATGGACTCTTCCACTGATGAATTGCTTAATAAAAGCCTGACTTAATTCTCTGAATGACCCAATAGAATTTGGGGGTAGGCGACTGTACCATCTTTGAGCCATACCCGACAGGGTTTGAGGGAAGGCCCGACATTTTATAGCATCATTCACGGGTTGCAGCAGCAGTGCATTAGAGAATGTCCTAACATGATTAGTGGGGTCTCCCGTGCCATCATAGGCTTTGATAGTGGGCATCTTGAATTTCCTTGAGATATGGGCATTCATTATCTCTTCTGTGAAGGGTGGAGTTGGATCATCAGGATCTCCAAGGGGAAGGAGATTGCTTGGATCAGTTCTTGGGACAGCAGCCCTTCTTCTTACCGGACCATCCAGGTCTATGATAGGAGGAGGATTTCTCCCCCTAGGAGGCATGTGGGGTCTGGTGGCTTGGTGAGCCTCCAAATCACGCCTCAGCCTTTGGATTTCAGCCTCATGAGCCCTGATCTTTTCCTGCACTTCTTGGGGATTCGCCCCTGGGGTGCTTTGGGGGCGTTGCCTTCCATCGGCCATTGGCTCTTTTCCAGGACGCCTCCTTCTTGGGGCCACTTCATCATCCGAAGATTCGGAGTCTCTCTCAGTGTATGGACCAGAAAATTCCCGATCCTCAGGGATAGGATCCAAACCTCGTATATAGGGGGGCGACCGCCCTCGTGCTTCGCTTCGCCCAGCATATCCGCTTCCTCCAACCTCAGGTTGAAGGGGCATCCCATAAGGGGGGTTAGTAGTAACAATAGTTGAATATTCATACCCGACGGGTCGAGAATTCACAGGTATATGCATTTGTTGAACTTGAGGATTCGTACCTTGAATCAGGGGAGTTGTCCCTTATAGCTGGGGTTGAGTTGCCCCTGTCTGGGCTTCCTCCTGAGTAGATGCATAAGTTGAATGGGGAGGAACCTCCACGGTTGATGAAATCACCTGGGTTGTCTCTAATGGTGTTCCTTCCTCTAGAGCTCCAATTGTTCTCCGTGTTCTCGCCATGGTTGTTGTTGTGATTCCCACAGACGGCGCCAAATGTTGTGGATAAAAAACTAAGGTTATTACTTGCTGTATTTAATACTAAGATTCGGGAGCTCAAGGCCTTTAATGGCTGCTCTCGTGTTTCGTGGCTCGATCTGCCTTTACGAGATGCCTACGTATCTCTGTGAATTAGAGAATCAAGCCAAAAAACGTAGTTCTGATTGGTGGGGGTGAGACCCCTTATATAGATGTTGGGAGTCCTTGAATTGGACTTGGTATAGGAGACTTGGTGGGCAAGTCTCATAATTAGAATGGACTTTGGAGTCCTAGGTAGTAGGAAACTGATTCCTTATCCTTTTAGGTCCCCTTGAGGCTAATCTCCAAGGATTTATATCCTTATCGGGACTCTTTTCAACATCTGATTTTTCCCTTATTAATTAATTACGAAATTAATTAATAATCAGGGCTTTTGGGCCTTTTTTATTCCATCAGGCCTGATCTGGTCCATCAGGCTTAACCTTTCTGGTCTGAGTATCATATATCTTTTTATTGGGCCTAGCAGCCCACAGTTTGTACAATTAATGCAGTATTTAATTATACAATCATAATTTATTTATCCCTATCAACACCCTTTAGTAATAAGTTTGAATGTTGAAGTTTTGAGATGGTTTGGATGGATGGGTAGTAATTTGAATGATAAGCATGATTTGAGCTTAATTGTTAAGTAGTTTAGTTGAATTTGGAGATGTTATAATATTTTATTGGATTGAGATCCTTGAGCTTATTTTGACTTAAATCAGTAGCCTATAAATGGATCTGAAGTTGTTATTTATTGGTAGTTGGTTTGATGTGAATTAGTATAGTAAAAATTTGGGAATCGCTAAAGTATAGCCGTCGTAATGTCCGATTTACCTTAGACTGCTTTTGTTCTTAACATCAGGATCCATGAAGTCACTGTTAGGTTTTGACCATTTCTATTATTAGATAGTTCATATTAAGAGCTTCGTTTTGATATGTGGTTCGCTTGAATCCGATGTACGGTTTAGGAGAAACGACCGTTTTAAGTAACGGCGTTTCGCGAACGAACCATTACCCCTCGCCTTACTTTAAAAGATTTATTACGGCCCTTAAATGACTAATTGGAGTATGAAAAAATTATGTAAAGTGGATTAGGAAGTTGGTAGGGTATTCGCGAAAGAATCGCCTTAAAATTCTTAATGGTCAATTTATTAAAAATGGTGGAGCCGAGGGTACTCGAACGACTTATGTGATTCGTTAAGCGTAGAAGTGACCATAAGCGAACGTTAGGGTTCAATTGGTTAAAGTCTAGTTTCTTAAACGCCCGGGTTTTAATTCCGACTTATGTTGTTGTTCATAGGTTATCGGACCCACTCTAAGCTTAAGTCTATCCGGGAACACGGGCAAGTTTTCTACCCGTTATACTGTTGTGGTGATGTATATATGTATATGCATGATCTTGTGATAGATGCATGATTGTTATTAGCAAATCTTGCGATATATTGGAGCATGTTGATATGGTTTATATGCATGCCTGTTTCATAATATTGATATCTAACTGTTGATTCAAATGCTTATAAGTTGCATAATACCTATGCTAGAGATAAGCAATAATTGTGTATACCCTTATTATAGGGGACCCAAAGGCGAACATTTTCTAAAACCGGGAGTCGATGTTGCCGAGTATATTTTATATATTATATATATATAGATATAGTTTTCAAAACTATTAATCGAATAAGGTTTATTCGATAACTTTATTTTTATTAATGAATATTACTTTGAATATTCATTCGAGGACTTATGACTCGGTTTATTTTATTTAATGAATATTATCTTGAATATTGATTCGAGGACTTATGACTCTGTTTATTCTATTTAACGAATATTATTTTGAATATTCATTCAAGGACTTATGACTCCGCTTATTTACTAAATAATATTCTTTATTTTATTAAAGAATAATGTTTCGATAATCAAACTAATTTTTGATTATTCAAATAAAGATCGTACTTCGTATAAGTATACCTTTGGTTATTTATTATTCATTTCAAGTGTGAGTTTTAAAACTTCTACTTCAAATTATTTATATAGAGATTATCCTTATGGGAATATTATTTAAATAATAATATTCAGATATTTTCTAATATATCAGGACTGATTTATTTCATTAAATCAGCATTACTCCAAACATTCTTAAAAATATTTTCGAGTCTTTAAAATGATTTTAAAAGTTAGAGCGGATCCCAAAACTCATTTTTATATTTAAGATCTTCCTTTCAAAGGGGACTCTGTGGTGTATTTTATATTCGTAACGAGGTTGCTGTTTTGATAAATGAATTGATTACTTACCCAACGTTCGGGATGTAAGTCCATCTATTGAGTCGGCATAAGCAACATGGGCTCAGCGGGCGTCCATGAAAGTGTAAGTGGCTCAGTGGGAGTCCATCAAATGCGTAAGTGGCTGAGTGGCAGTCCAGCATAAGGTCCTATTGCGGCCAGGGTGATTACCAGTGGGGAATTCGTCCATCTACTAGTAGAAAATGTTACTTATTGGTATCTCTGCCTGATCAGCAAGATATCAGGTTTATGCCAAGGTTTTCTCCTTTCCAAATTCATTGGATATTACAACTCTGTTTATAATTTTCATATTTTCAAGAAGTGTATGAAATGTATATATATATATATATAGTTGTGTATATAGTATCTCGTAACTTCATTATTTATAATGATATTTCAAGGATTGAATCTATTCATATCTTATCTTGTAGTCTCATCTATGTGATGAACTTTTGAAATGGATTATACCTTGAACGGTGGTAGTTCAAGTAGTATTCGGAAAAGATATAAGTATATTGGAGTATCTCGTAACTTCACCTTTTCAACTTATATCTAGTTAATGATTATCTTATATATGACAAAGATTTTCAGAAAAATGTTGAGACAAGGTTAGATATATGAGAACACCTTGCAACGATATTTTTATACAGTTATAAACTGGAACTCTGCGTATATTATGCGTGGCAGAGGATTTTAAAGATTTTGAAAAGTATATATACATATATACTAAATATTTTGTGACTTGGTCGCATTAAGAGGTCAAACTTGGTCCAATTCTTCTTGACCAAGACTTTCATGAGTGCTATGAGAATGCTCATATATTGTTAATCTTTATACATATTATTTTGGTGGGATTGTTGCTCACCCTTGCTTTCTTCTTTCATCACACAACAACAGATAGACAAGATGAACAGGATCAAGCTCCCAATTCGTGAGCGGCTAGGAAACGTTCCGCTGTTTTCTGTAGGCGTTGATGCCGTTGTAGCTGAGGTAGGAACTACAAATAGGCTAGGCTTTCAACTCTTGATGTACCAGACTTATGTATATTTATGAATTGTTATAATGGCAAAGAATATATAAATTATTCAGAAACCCTTTTTAAGGTGAAATGGTTTATAATTGTGGAATAAAATGACTTGTGTTATTTTGGTATTCATCTCTGAGACTATAACTTGTGGTGTGTGTGTGTATATTGTGGGGTCACAGTACGCATTAGTTGGTTGACTGTTAAGATTAAGTATGGATAAGGGAAATGGAACTCGTGACAACCCGGATCCCCGACCCCGGATTTGGGGGTGTTACAGAAATGGTATCGGAGCTAAGCGTTATAAATCTCAGAGATGATGTGGCGTTAAGATAATAAGTTCATTAAGATAATAAGAACTCTTGCCAAGTTCATAGTCGGGCTACCTAACGTAGTACTGACAGTTAAAACCCTTATGGCAACCCTTATAAATAGCGTGATAGTAGCGTAGTTCATTATCGTATATGGTAGCGGGACTCTGAACCCTTAGGTTGAGGAGCAACAGTGCGATGATGTTTTATTACTTATTGGAGATCAGATTGTGGATCTGATAGAGTGTCCTAGCAAGGGACCGGATGATGTTCATATTGAGGATGTAGCGGTTGAGGATGTTGTCCTATAAGGGATTGTTGCTGAGGAGGATCCCGTGGAGGATCCTGATAAGAATGAATAAAGGACCACTGAGGAATTGATGACCATGGTTAGGGAAACTACCAGAGGTAGGATTGGCCGGTCACTACCGGAGGTTCGTTCAAGTTCGTAAAGATAGTAGCCCCTTTAACGCGGCTTACTCATAAGACTGAGAAGTTCGAATGGACAGAGAAATGCGAGAATAGCTTTCAAGAACTTAAGCAAAGGTTGGTGATGACTCCTATGTTGGCGTTGCCGGATGGAAAAAGGAGATTTTGTGATTTGTAGTGACGCTTCGCATAAGGAATTAGGGTGCTTCTTATACAGCACAACAAGGTAATCTCGTACGCGTCAAGACAATTAAGGGAATATAAAATTCGATATCCCCACCCATGAGCTTGGGCTCGTGGCAATAGTTTTGCCCTAAAGATTGGAGGCACTACTTGTATGGAGAGAAGTGCGAGATTTGCACAAGCCATAAGTGCTCTAGTGTATTTTCACGCAGAATGAGCTCAACATGCGCCAGAGGAGGTGGTTAGAGCTAATCAAGGATTACGATTATGAGATTCTTTATCATCCAGGGAAAGCCAAAATGGTGGTTAATGCCCTTAGTATAAAGGAGAGACTAAAGATGAATATGTCTTTGGGAGAGTTGATAAGAGATTTTTAGAAAATGGAAATAGAAGTGAAGGTAACCGAAGCCGGTACCGAAACGCTGTTTGAGATTGCAATACAACCCGAATTATCAAAAAAGATCATATTGTGCAAAGAAAAAGTGATGAATGAAGGCAGAGAGTCAATGACTGGAGAAGAGATTAATACCAAGAAAGATGATAAGGGAATAACAAGGTATTCCTACAGAATTTGGGTTCCAAACGTTTAAGAGCATAAGGACTGGATCTTAGATGAAATCCATAACTCGAGGAATAAGATTTAGGGCAAACCCCGAATGTGATAGTCAGGGAGGTTGCCATTAAGAAAGAAGGAGCCCATAACATAATGAAGTGGAAAACAAGGATTTTAACGTATAAGATAACCCCAAGTATGGGAGAAGGATGAAACATTTCATACTAAGGAAACATAAAATCGAGTAAGGAAAGGAGACCCGAGACGGTACTCCTATACGGAAATTCATGGACCTGTCTAAAAAGAACTTAAACTATTATCCCCAACCACCACCCTGAGGAGATAGTGCGGTGGGAAATTCTTTCAGGACCTTTAAGTCGCTAAGCTCTCAGAGTTCCAAGGAACAGGTTGACCCAGTCGAGGCAAGAGCCTGGCTAAAGGAAATATAGGAATCATTTGAGATTCTAAATGATTGACGAAGCGCAAAAGACTATTTTTATCACTTACCTTCCTAAGAGAGAGGCCACCCGCTGGTGAAAGACCAAGAAAGGCACGGAGCCAGAGGTTATAATAAACTGATTAAAGTTTAGTCAATTGTTTCGGGAAAGTACTTCCCAAGGTTATGGAGATAGTGTAAAAGCTTTAGAGCCGAAACAAAGGCGGACGAGTATGATAAATTATGAATCTAAGATTGTAAAAGTTGTCAAGATTTGTTCTGAGGACTAGAATCTCAGAACGATGTGATGTTTGAAGTGAATGAATAGTGAGTTCATGAAATGATTGTAAGAGAAAGGAAAATAAAAAGAAACTGAAGTGGAAAGGAATATAAAGGCAATAGAGTTTGAGAAATGATAAGGGAGTTAGGTATGGGAAACCCTAAGAAATCCTTGCAATAAATATAGAGAAGTGTGTCATCATCAGCGTGATGGTGATTGATCATGAGATAAATTTAAGGCTTGAAGGCGTAAGCGATACGTATAGTTAATTCCCTTGAAGTTGACAGTATTCGATAAAAATTTGAGATAGATCGATTGATTAATAAGGAAACACGGATGGACTGAGGAGACAAGAAAGTAAGAAATTAGGAAAATTGGATGAAGGAAGTGACCTTCAAGAATGTGAAGTGTAAGACCGGGGGCATGATACCCAGAAAGGGAGACGCCACAGTATGAAAGATATCCCAACATTAAGATGACTGTTGAGATAAATAAAAGAGGTAAATGAGTAATTAGAACTAAAAGGTTCACGTTGAACACGACCAATATCTTCTAGAACATCCCTGTTATCATTACTGAATCAGGCAAGAAAAATAGATAACCGTTGTTATCTTTTGGTGGTCATATTGATTAACCTCATTTTGAATACAGATGTTATTGTGAAATTGGTATAGACTATCGAGGTGGGAATGATTGAATAAGACACCCTTATCAGGGATACATGGCTTGATTTATCTATGGAAGGATGCAAGTACCTTTTTAAAAAGGTGGAATTAAGGATGGAACCTCGATAACTTGAGATGAACCATAGAGGAATGCATAAAGGTTGGCATTTCACCCTTAATAGGGACATTATGAGTTTGGGAAATACAGAATGAAGGATTAAGGTAACAACAACCTTTAAGGATCAGTGGAGAAATTTTTCAGAAGTATTAGATAATGATTATGGTATTAGTAAATGGTATCTTAATATGCCCTGTGCCTAGGGTGTACCTGATGAAGGATTTAAGGATAACCTTAGAGGTTTTACAAGGAAAAAGGTAATATTCAAAGTTCTCAAGAATAGAAATTTTTGATGAAGGAAATATGACGTAATTATAATAATGCCAGGTGGGGCACGTGTTGAACCATAAGGAAGTATAGATCGACCCAATGAGGGTCGGAATTTGTGACAACGAAAAGTACCGAAGATAAGAGACGTCCAAAGTATGATCGAGAGTCAGTCGTGACAATGTTCACATTCAAAGACCGAGGAAATAAATTAAGGGAAAATTGTGATATATTTTTTTCTCACCAAAGCTTAAGGAAGAGCATTTTCACACCAGCAGTGAATGGAAATGAGGTAAAAAATTTAGTTGAAGATCGTTCAAAGGACATTGATTGTAAGGAACTATTACTATCAGGAAAGGCCAATGAGATGGCCGACACTCTAACTGTAAAAGAGAAATTATAGGCGCTCGTGCCATAGGAATACAATAATGATGGTTAAAGCCGTGAAGGTGGTATTATGGTGTGAAAGATTGACATTCCTTCTGATGATCATGTGATACTCAACCGTAATAGTAGTTTGGTGAAGATTTAATTTATGCAATCGCCGTAAACGGGCTATATATCTTAGAAGGTCATATCTTGAGATAAGCCAGGGCCATGTTATGAAAGGATTAAATGAACCCTTGAGTTTCCAGTCTCTTATTGAGGACATATGATTACTAACGGTAATAACCTGCTATTGTTGCTTTGATTGATATTCTTCTATAATTTTATCTACTTCATGTCATATATACATCAAGTTCAGGAGATGTCCTTTATGGATCACAAACGGTGATATGTTATATACTTAGAAGATTTTGATACGGGAAGTATGGACTCCGTATGATTAGCTATTAAGATTTTGAGGAAAACGAATGACTACAGTAGGTCAGTGGCGGACCATAGTAATGCTACAATGAATCTATGAATAATGAGACGATGACAGCTGTGAGAGTTGTATTGTAATGAATGTTGAGATTGAGTACTACTAATCGGGTCGTGGTGATGTATAAATTATTATTGATAGACTATTTAAGTCGATTATCTACCTATTGAATATTTATTCCTTCTTATCAATAGAGGGTTGTATTACTATACGAGGAAGGTTGCGATGCAACCATAGAATTCTAATAACGATGATGTCTAGAATGAAATCCCAGATTTGATTTTCAATGTCGAGGGAGTTTCAAAGGTGATTGTTTATAAGCTCGAGCAAGAGCATGGGACCATAGAATGATGGACGGAATAGTAGATATTCAGGAGCGTGAAATGCGATGCTATAATACTTGATGTTGATATATATACACATATGTTTTATTCTCCTATGACAAACCTCTATAGTTCAGAGGTAGATTCCAAGCCAGATATTTTGTGGCAGTATATTTTATATATATACAATTCTCTTCAATTCATTTTTTTCTCTCCTTTTCATTTTGTATAAGCTGAGAAGAACAACCCTTCCAGAATGGGAGGTATTGCCGAATGACTATCTATCTGTGTGATAGAAGCCTAGTAGGATACCACATGTTGTTTAATTGCTTGTCAAGTACTAAAGGCTGGCCACCTTCTGTACTAACTATGAGATATAACAAGTGTTCCTAATTATAGTGATCTCTCAATAAATTATTTTACTTCTACAATATATGAAGGACCAAGCTTTTGAAGATAGAAGCAGCTAGAAAGGAGTAGTACCAGTGCGGTGGTATTCCGAATCTAACACGTTCGTGATACTAAGGTTGACGTGGTTATTAAAAGGTTATAGAACGCTAACGAGCAAAAGTGTAATCAGTATAAAATTTGGTACGGAAGATATTAATGATTACGAACAAGAAAAGAAGGAGTATTGAGAAGCAAAAGCTATAGTGCTAGAAGCTATGATGAGAGTCTGTGCAATAGACTTGAAAGAATTTGGAATGATCATTTATCGCGAGTTGAATTTTCTTACGACAATAGATCGTATGCCAGTATCGAGATGTCACCTTATGAGACCCTTGAGGGAACACAATGTCGATCTCCCTTATGTTAGGATGAAATTGTAGAGCGCAAGATGCTCGGACCCGCAGTAGTCCAAAGGACCAAGGATATAATAGATCTAATCAGAGGACGGCTGGTAGTAGCCCAAGATGGACATAAGAAGTATGTTGATTTGACACGAAAGGACAAAGAATAGGAAGTAGGGGACCTAGTGCTGTTATAGGTATTCCCCTGGAAAGGATGGATGAGGTTCAGAAAGAAAGGAAAGCTAGGCCCACGAATTGTTGGACCCTTGGAGATATTAAGACGTATTGGGAAGTTAGCATATGAGCTAGCCCTACCCCCGAACATGTAGCAAGTTCATAACGTGTTCCACGTATCAATGTTAAGGAAGTGTAATTCGGATGCCAGACAAATAGGAGCATATGAGCGCATAGACATGCAACCAGACGTAACCTATATAGAGCAACCAGGAAGGGTTATAGATTGAAAAGGAACAAGTGCTTAGGAGAAGGGTTATCAAACTAGTCAGAGTTGATGGTAGAACCACAATGTAGGAAAATTTACTTGAGAGTTAGAAAGTGCAATGCTAAGAGAGCATCCCTATTCATTTTCTATCCGATTCTGGGACGGAATCCTTTTAAGGAGGGGAGACTGTAATAACCCAAATTTTTGGAATTTTTGAAACACGGATGAATAGTAACTTTTGCTGATTAAGGAAAATTATCAGACCACACTATATAGGAGTACTGTTATGGAAATTCTAAGATCGTATTAGTATTCCATAAAGTAAATAAGTGTATGTAAAGATCGTCAGAATCCAAATTCGAACCCTTTGATTTTTCCCGAAAATCCACCGGATACCGAAAGAATTGAGTATAAGGTAACATGATTAAAAGGATTTAAATTCAAGGATTATAAGAGAGGATCATAAAAGGAATATAAAATATTGAGAAAGGTTTAGGGGAACCCAAGTAATAAGATCCCTGGTATGATCCCTCAAACGATAAACGAGAACGAAAGTTAAACAAACCGTATAACAGATAAGCGGTCATTAGCCAAGAAATTAGGGATTAATCAAAGAGGTTAGTGGATGATGATATCATCACACTACAAGGAGAAGACATGTGGCAATTGGATGACATAAGAATGATGACCTAAGCATGACAAAAGGAAGTGTGTTGTTGGTTGATTCTTGGCCATGCAAAAGTTACCATGGTAAATCCAAAAAAATTAGCCAAGCCATAAACAAAGAAACAAAACAAAAATCATCATACAAATACCTAGGCAACCAAGCAAGAAGCATTTCTTCTCCCCATTTTCATCTTTGCTCTCGGCTTTCAAGGAAAAAGCAAGGAAGAAAAATCCAAAGTCCAAGCTCCACTCAAGCATAAATTCCATGGTTTGTTTTTATGGATTCTATATTTCATAACTTAGCTTTGGTATGAATTTAAGCTCTTCATTCAAATGGATTCATAGCTAATTAATTCACCAAAGATTAGGGTGAATAGTGTTTTCAAATGATAACTTTGTGTTTCTTGATTTCATTTGCAAGATCAAGGTTATATAAGCATAGATCAAGGTTCTTTGAGGCTCCCTAGTAACTTTCCACCCTCCAAGAAAGGTATAAATCTTCACACCCTTTAGTAATAAGTTTGTATGTTGAAGTTTTGAGATGGTTTAGATGGATGAGTAGTAATTTGAATGATAAACATGATTTAAGCTTAATTGTTAAGTAGTTTAGTTGAATTTGGAGATGTTATAATATTTGATTGGATTGAGATCCTTGAGCTTATTTTGACTTAAATCAGTAGCCTATAAATGGATCTGAAGTTGTTATTGATTGGTAGTTGGTTTGATGTGAATTAGTATAGTAAAAATTTGGGAATCGCTAAAGTATAGCCGTCGTAATGTCCGATTTACCTTAGACTGCTTTTGTTCTTAACATCAGTATCCGTGAACTCACTGTTAGGTTTTGACCATTGCCATGATTAGATAGTTCATGTTACGAGCTTCTTTTTGATATGTGGTTCGCTTGAATCCGATGTACGGTTTAGGAGAAATGACCGTTTTAAGTAACGGCGTTTCGTGAACGAACCATTACCCCTAGCCTTACTTTAAAACCTTGATTAAGGCCCTTAAATGACTAATTGGAGTATGAAACAATTATGTAAAATGGATTAGGCAGTTGGTAGGGTATTCGAGAAAGAATTGCCTTAAAATTCTTAATGGTCAATTTATTAAAAATGGTGGAGCCGAGGATACTCGAACGCCTTATGTGATTCGTTAAGCGTAGAAGTGACCATAAGCGAACGTTAGGGTTCAATTGCTTAAAGTCTAGTATCTTAAATGACCGGGGTTTAATTCCGACTTATGTTGTTGTTCATAGGTTATCGGACCCACTCTAAGCTTAAGTCTATTCAGGAACACTCAGGCAAGTTTTCTACCCGTTATACTGTTGTGGTGATGCATATATGTATATGCATTATCTTGTGATAGATGCATGATTGTTATTAGAAAATCTTGCGATATATTGGAGCATGTTGATATGGTTTATATGCATGCCTGTTTCATAATATTGATATCTAACTGTTGATTCAAATGCTTATAAGTTGCATAATACCTATGCTAGAGATAAGCAGTAATTGCGTATACCCTTAGTATAGGGGACCCAAAGGCGAACATTTTCTAAAACCGGGAGTCGATGTTCCCGAGTATATTATATATATATATATATTATATTATATATATATATACAGTTTTCAAAACTATTAATCGAATAAGGTTTATTCGATAACTTTATTTTTATTAGTAAATATTACTTTGGATATTTATTCGAGGACTTATGACTCGGTTTATTTTATTTAATGAATATTATCTTGAATATTCATTCGAGGACTTATGACTCTGTTTATTCTATTTAATGAATATTATTTTGATTATTCATTCGAGGACTTATGACTCCGCTTATTTACTAAATAATATTCTTTATTTTATTAAAGAATAATGTTTCGATAATCAAACTTATTTTCGATTATTCAAATAAAGATCGTACTTCGTATAAGTATACCTTTGCTTATTTATTATTCATTTCAAGTGTGAGTTTTAAAACTTCTACTTCAAATTATATATATAGAGATTATCCTTATGGGAATATTATTTAAATAATAATATTCAGATATTTTCTAATATATCGGGACTGATTTATTTCATTAAATCAGCATTACTCCAAACATTCTTAAAATTATTTTCGAGTCTTCAAAATGATTTTAAAAGTTAGAGCGGATCCGAAAACTCATTTTTATATTTAAGATCTTCCTTTCAAAGGGGATTTAAATACTCGCTCAAAACCTGAGGGATCCGGCTTTGTGGTGTATTTTATATTCGCAACGAGGTTGCTGTTTTGATAAATGAATTGATTACTTACCCAACGTTCGGGAAGTAAGTCCATCTATTGAGTCGGCATAAGCAACATGGGCTCAGCGGGCGTCCATGAAAGTGTAAGTGGCTCAGTGGGAGTCCATCAAATGCGTAACTGGCTGAGTGGCATTCCAGCATAAGGTCCTATTGCGGCCAGGGTGATGACCAGTGGGGAATTCGTCCATTTACTAGTAGAAAAGGTTACTTATTGGTATCTCTGCCTGATCAGCAAGATATCAGGTTTATGCCAAGGTTTTCTCCTTTCCAAATTCATTGGATATTACAACTCTGTTTATAATTTTCATAACAGAGGTTTTCAAGAAGTGTATGAAATGTATATATATAGGTGTGTATATATATCGGGACTTAATGAAGTATCTCGTAACTTCATTATTTATAATGATATTTCAAGGATTGAATCTATTCAGATCTTATCTTGTAGTCTCATCTATGTGATGAACTTTTGAAATGGATTCTACCTTGAACGGTGGTAGTTCAAGTAGTATTTGGAAAAGATATAAGTATATTGGAGTATCTCGTAACTTCACCTTTTCAACTTATATCTAGTTAATGATTATCTTATATATGACAAAGATTTTCAGAAAAACGTTGAGACAAGGTTAGATATATGAGATCACCTTGCAACGATATTTTTATACAGTTATAAACTGGAACTCTGCGTATATTATGCGTGGCAGAGGATTTCAACGATTTTGAAAAGTATATATACATATATACTAAATATTTTGCGACTTGGTCGCATTAAGAGGTCAAACTTGGTCTAATTCTTCTTGACCAAGACTTTCATGAGTGCTATGAGAATGCTCATATATTGTTAATCTTTATACATATTATTTTGGTGGGCTTGTTGCTCACCCTTGCTTTCTTCTTTCATCACACAACAACAGATAGAC
Organism: Apium graveolens; assembly: GCF_009905375.1. Lineage (NCBI taxonomy): Eukaryota > Viridiplantae > Streptophyta > Magnoliopsida > Apiales > Apiaceae > Apium > Apium graveolens. The sequence goes on from NC_133647.1 coordinate 138,965,872, forward strand.
AAGATGAACACGATCAAGCTCCCAATTCGTGAGCGGCTAGGAAATGTTCCGCAGTTTCCTGTAGGCGTTGATGCTGTTGTAGCTGAGGTAGGAACTACAAATAGGCTAGGCTTTCAACTCTTGATGTACCAGACTTATGTATATTTATGAATTGTAATAATGGCAAAGAATATGTAAATTATTCAGAAAGCCTTTTTAAGGTGAAATGGTTTATAATTGTGGAATAAAATGACTTGTGTTATTTTGGTATTCATCTCTGAGACTATAACTTGTGGTGTGTGTGTGTATATTGTGGGGTCACAGTACGCATTAGTTGGTTGACTGTTAAGATTAAGTATGGATAAGGGAAATGGAACTCGTGACAACCCGGATCCTCGACCCCGGATTTAGGGGTGTTACAATATCAGCAAAGCGTAAGTAAATAGTTTAATCCACCTGGATTCCAGCAACCACTGCATTATGCTCAAAGGTAATCATATCCTCAACAAGGAGGTGCTGCTCCACCTTCTAGTGCTGATTTCGAGGAGCTCAAGCCGTTGTGTAAAAGTCAGGCTAATTTTATCAAGACCTTGGAAAATCAAATCGGTCAATTAGCCAATGTTGTGCTCAATCATCAACCTGGCACACTTCCCAGCGATACTGAAGTGCCAGGCAGGAAGGAAGCTAAGGAACAAGTAAAGGCTGTTACATTAAGGTCTGGAAAAGATGTTGATGCTGAAAAAGCAAAAGATGGAGAAGCTGAAGTTGTGGATGAAGAAGAGAAGCAAAAGGAGAAAGCAGCGGAACCAAGGAAGACTACTGTTGAACACACTCTGCCTGAGGGTAATAAAGGGGAGAAACAGCTCTATCCTCCACCACCTTTCCCTAAGAGATTGCAACAACAAAAGTTGGATAAGCAGTTTGGTAAGTTTCTGGAGGTGTTCATGAAACTTCACATCAACATACCTTTCGCTAAGGTTGTGGAGCAAATGCCTAGTTATGCAAAATTCATGAAGAGTATTCTTTCAAGGAAGGTGAAACTGGATGACCTTGAGACCGTTGCTCTAACGGAAGAGTGCAGTGCTGTGCTGCAACAAAAATTACCTCCAAAGCTTAAAGATCCAGGTAGCTTCACCATTCCTTGCACCATCGGCAAGTTGTCTTTCGACAAGTGCCTGTGCGATTTGGGAGCAAGCATCAATCTGATGCCATTGTCTATCTTCCAAAAGTTGAACTTGCCTGATCCAAAGCCCACCTACATGTCTCTACAATTGGCTAATCGTTCTATTATATACCCACGAGGCATCGTGGAAGACGTGTTAGTAAAGATGGATAAGCTCTTCTTCCCTGCAGACTTTGTCATTTTGGATTTCGAGGAAGATAAGAAGATTCCCATAATCTTGGGAAGACCTTTCTTGGCTACAGGCCGTACTTTGATAGATGTGCAGAAAGGTGAACTTACTATGAGGGTGTAGGATCAGGATGTGACATTCAATGTATTCAAAGTGATGAAATTCCCTACAGAAGATGAGGAGTGCTTAAAGGTGGATTTGATTGATTCTGCGGTAACTTTAGAACTTGATCATATGCTAATGTCTGATGCCTTAGAGAAAGCCTTAGTGGGGGACTTTGACAGTAAAGATGAGGATGGCAATGAGCAACTACAATATCTAAATGCTTCTCCTTGGAGGTGAAAGCTAGACATGCCATTTGAATCTCTTGGTAACACGGATCTCAAGAATGCTGAAGGAAAGCTCAAACCATTTATTGAGGAAGCACCTACTTTGGAGCTTAAACCATTGCCTGAACACTTGAGGTATGCTTTTTTAGGTGATGCATCTACTTTACCTGTTATTATTGCATCTGACCTTTCAGGTAGTGAGGAGGACAAGCTCTTGAGGATCTTGAGAGAATTCAAATCGGCTATCGGATGGACTATAGCAGATATCAAAGGGATCAGCCCTTCATATTGCATGCATAAAATTCTGCTAGAGGAAGGTAGTAAGCCGACTGTTGAGCAACAACGACGACTTAATCCTATCATGAATGAAGTGGTGAAGAAAGAAATTCTGAAATGGCTGGATGCATGAATCATATATCCTATTTCTGACAGTTCTTGGGTGAGCCCCGTGCAATGTGTACGTAAGAAAGGAGGTATAACTGTGGTAGCAAATGAGAAGAACGAGCTCAGCCCCACTCGAACAGTCACAGGATGAAGGGTATGCATGGATTACAGAAAGTTGAACAAAGCCACGAGAAAGGATCACTTCCCTCTTCCATTTATTGATCAGATGCTTGACAGGTTGGCTGGTCATGAGTATTATTGTCTTCTGGATGGCTATTCAGGGTATAATCAGATTTGCATTGCACCAGAAGATCAAGAAAAAACTACCTTCACTTGTCCATTTGGCACGTTTGCTTTTTGCGGAGTATCATTTGGCTTATGTGGTGCACCTGCCACTTTTCAGAGTTGTATAATGGCTATATTCTCTGATATGATTGGAAATAATGTCGAAGTGTTCTTGGACGACTTCTCCATCTTTGCACATTCGTATGATGAATGTTTGAATAATCTTCGTTCGGTTCTCAAAAGGTGTGTGGAAACTAATTTGGTGCTCAATTAGGAAAAATGTCACTTTATGGTGCGTGAAGGCATTATTCTTGGGCATAAAATCTGTAGCAAGGGTCTTGAGGTGGAAAAAGTCAAGGTGGGAGTCATTGAAAATCTTCCACCACCTATTTCTGTGAAAGGAATCCGTAGTTTTCTTGGTCATGCGGGTTTTTATCGGCGTTTCATCAAGGACTTCTCGAAGATATCTAAGCCATTGTGCAACTTGCTCGAGAAAGATGTGCCTTTCAAATTTGATGATGAATGCTTGGCGGCATTCGAGACTCTCAAGAAGAGTTTGATAACTGCACCAGTTATTACGGCACCTGATTGGACACAACCCTTTGAGATGATGTGTGATGCGAGTGATTATGCAGTGGGAGCAGTTCTTGGGCAGCGCAAGAATAATATCTTTCATGTGGTCTACTATACTAGTAAGACTCTAAATGGGGCTCAAATGAACTACACCACTACTGAGAAGGAGCTCTTGACTATAGTCTTTGGTTTTGAAAAAATTTGATCTTATCTGCTTGGGACAAAGGTGACAGTATTCACTGATCATGCTGTCATTCGCTATATAGTCTTAAAGAAGGATTCGAAGCCTAGACTTATTCGTTGGGTGCTCTTGCTACAGGAATTTGAGTTAGAGATCAAGGATCGAAAAGGTATTGAGAATCAAGTAGCTGACCATCTCTCTAGATTGGAGAATCTCGGTTCGACTTCACATGATAAGACATTGATCAATGAATCTTTTCTGGATGAGCATTTGTTCACTGTTCAGGAGGAAGAGCCATGGTTCGCAGATATTGTGAACTATCTTATCAGCAATATAATGCCTCCTAATATGAATGCAGTTCAAAAGAAGAAATTTCTGCATGAGGTGAAGTGGTACATGTGGGATGAACCATATTTGTTTAGACAAGGAGCTGACCAGATCATCAGGAGATGTATCCCATTCTGTGAGACGGAGGGGATATTACGAGACTGCCATTCCACAGTTTATGGTGGACATTATGCTGGTGAAAACACGGTAGCTCGTATTTTGCAAGCAGGTTTTTTCTGGCCTACGTTGTTTAAGGATGCGCATTAGTTCGTTCTAAGATGTGATCATTGCCAAAGAGTGGGGAATCTTACTAGAAAGGATGAGATGCCTTTAAATGTGAAACATGAAGTCGAGGTCTTTGATGTTTGGGGAATCGATTTCATGGGACCATTTGTCTCGTCCTGCAATAATCAGTACATCTTGCTGGCAGTAGATTATGTCTCGAAATGGGTAGAAGTCAAGGCTCTACCGACGAATGATGCAAAGGTAGTGTTGAGTTTTCTCCATAAGCAGATATTCACAAGGTTTGGAACGCCACGGGTAATCATAAGTGATGAGGGGTCGCATTTCTGCAATTGTAAGTTCACTTCTATGATGCAGCGCTACAATGTGAATCATCGTATTGCTACTGCCTATCATCCGCAAACTAATGGTCAAGCTGAAGTGTCTAATAGAGAGATCAAGCGCATTCTAGAGAAAGTTGTTTGTCCATCAAGGAAAAATTGGTCTTTAAAGCTCGATGAAGCTGTTTGGGCTTATAGAACAGCATACAAGACTCCACTTGGGATCTCCCCATTTAAACTTGTTTATGGTAAGGGATGTCATTTACCTGCGGAGCTTGAGCATAAGTGTAATATCCCATATTTTCAAATATTATTGTTATAATTATTTGGAATTATTTATGTGATTTTATGTGAATTTTAGTAAATTATATGATAATTGGAATTGATGTTTGGGTGTTTATGTGTGACATTATTTGAATATTAGAATTTTTATATGTACAGAATAAAATATAGATAATTGTGATATTTTTATGGTAATTGTTGGACTGTTAGATGATTTTATATTGATTTATGAATTATTAATTATTTTCTGAATAATTACAAAAACTATTTTATAAAGCCGGGAATCGTCCGACTTCAACCGTTTTTGCGTTTTTACAACCCAAAACTCTTCCGAAAACTCCTTCCTAACCTAATCTAGTAATTTCGGACCTTTTCCGTGTTTTAACTTTTTCGATCCGGATTACGGTTTCACCCGTGCGCGGCCCGGCGCAATATTTACGATACGATACGCATTTCGATACATCAACAAAACCCGTATTCTCGAGAGACGAGATATTGTTATATTATTTTCGTATATAGTGTTTTATAAAAAGCTCGGCTTTGTTAATTATCCAATTATGGTATTGAATTATATCATTATATCAGTTACTTAGCGGCTAAGTAACCTATTTTTAGATCCGATATGATCCAATATGATACGTGTTACGTGTTTAAAATGTATTTATATGAATCGATCCGTAATTTATACACGTGGTTACTTGCGTTACTCGTTTTATATGAGTCTGGTTGTGTTTTATAGATATTCGGGGATTTCTGTTAATTTAGGAATCGTCTCTGTGTTTTAAAAATTAACGATCCAGGACCCCACCGGGACGTCAAACCCTACAAAATTCGTGTTTTTATTTTTATAAAATCAATCGTATTTCAAATACCCAGTATATCTACAATTTTTAAATATTCACAATTTTTGGGGAATTTTGATACAAATTTTACATTTTACTGTTTTTAAAATTATTCCCCGTAAATATAATTTTGGGACTTAATTATTTTAATTATGGGAATAAAAAACACCCTTAATTGATTTTAGGGGTATTTATTTTCAAAAAAATATAAATAGCCTAAATACTGATTTTATTTTATTTTATTAAAAACAAAATAGAAAATCAAGAACTTGAGTTTGGGGGTGAAAATCCATTCTTGTTCTTCATCCAATGATCTCAGGAGCTTCGATGATCCGTTTTTGACATTCTAATACTCAAAATGAAGCCCTGTTCATGCTCGTTCTATTGATATGAACATCATCAACAAAGGTTGATTTCTCTTCAATTCGATTTTTTTTGTTCTTGGGGTCGAGTTTCGATTTTTTGTTTACAGTAATTGTTTGATGAATTCGATGATTGGGTTAGCTTCATATGCTAAATTACAGTCGATTTATATAGAAATTTGGGTCGTTTGAGTGCAAAATTGTACAAACTGAGTTCTTGGGTTTTGGTATTTTTATCTTTTGATTTCGTGGATTGTTTGGATTGTTGTTGTTGTTTGTGATGATGTAGATAGATTGCAAATGTTTAGAGGTTTAATTTGAGTCATAAATCGTCGAGTTTGGGTTAAAAATGGTAAGGTTCGTGTTTTGGCCGGATAAGGATTCAACGTCGCCGGATTCCATGGCGATTTTGGCCGGAATCCGGGTTGTGTTGATCTTCTGTTGATACCAGGGTGATTGTTAGAATAGGGGATCGATTTAGAGCAAGATCGAGGAAAATCGAGCTGTGCAGTTGTGTGAACGGACGTCGCCGGAATCGACAAGAGCCGCCGGGTAGAGCCCAGTTTTCGGCCGGCGTTCTTGATGATCCGGCTGGCGACCCGTTTTATTACAACCTCGACCCGGGTTCGATCCTCCTAAACCCTAACCCCTAATTCACTTTCTGTTTCCAGATTTTCTGTTTTAAAAATAATTCAAAATTCAGTTTATTTCCTAAAAATCATTTTAAATTCCAAAATTAATTTAGTTAATTATTTTAATAATTAACTGAACTATTTTAATTCCTAAAAATGATTTTACTTTATTATTTTCAAAAATCAAAATTTGATTTAATTATGCATGATTTATTTTAGTTAATTATTTATTGATTTAATTGATTGATTAATTCATTTAATCAATTAATTTTATTTATAAATAGTTAAATAAAATATAATTATTTATAATTAAGCCAAATAATTCCTAAAAATTATTTTGAGTTTTTAAAAATATATTTAGGTATTTAAAAAAAATCAATTAATTTTATTATTAATTGATTTATTCCCATTTATTTCTTGTTTAATTCATAATAAATCAACCGTTCGTCCGTTTAATACGAAACGAACGCCTCCAGACTCAGAAAAATATTCTGCTTTCATTAAAAATACTTTCGAGACCCAGATCCTTTGTTTCGAAAGGTCGCTTATTTTACGAATGATTCTGAATCGTTAATTCATCGATAAATCATATTTTTGACCTGATTTCAGTTTTAAACATATCGAGTTGAACCTTTTGACGAACTGAGTTATATGTGATATGAATTATGTGATACGTGAGTTATGTGTTTACGTGCTATGTGAATTATGTGCATATATATGGATCAAGAGTCCTGTGTTTGTCTGTTAGATTTATGTGTGGGCTATCGTATGGGTAGACGATAGGCTTTTGACGCGTAGTTCGTCGAGTGATTATCGAATAGACGATTAAAGTTCTATATTTTAATTATAGTATGCGGATCTCTCGAGTTGATTGGGACAAGACGTTGGATAAAGAATGAGATGGAATGACATCGGATAGCTGGCTTGTAACACCCCCAGATCCGGGGTCGGGGATCCGGGTCGTCACGGTCTTTCTTTCCACAATATCACTTCACTTAATTAATAAATAACCTTATGCTGTGACCCCACACTAACACACACCACAACCCGTTATAGTCTCAGAGATGAAATTTAAATAAGTACAAGTCTTTGAATCCACAATTTAAAAGTTATTACAACCCAAAATGATTACTTGATAAATTTACAGTTAATTGCCATTATCTGCCACAAGTTATAATTATACATAATTGATTCTCAAAAGTAGATGGTCTGATCTACAATAGATCTACCTCTGCAGCTATAGCAGCTACAACATCAACGGGAAGACGCGGGACGCTTCCCACGTGCTTGCGCTGGGTCTGCTGGAGTCTGGCCATCTTTCCTAACTGTTGTTGTGTGATGAAGAAATAAAGCAAGGGTGAGCAGCAAGCCCACCAAAATAATATGTATAATGATTTACAATATATGAGCCTACTCATAATACTCATGAAAGTCTTGGTCAAAAGAAATGAACCAAGTTTGATATCTTAATGCGATGAAGTCGCAAAATATTCAGTATATATACATATATACTTTTCAAAATATTGGAAGTCCTCTTCCATGCATAATACACACAGAATTCCAGTGTATAACTGTATAAAAATATCGTTGCAAGGTGATCTCATATATCTAACCTTGTCTCAACGTTTTTCTGAAAATCTTTGTCATGCATAAGATAATCATTTACTAGATATAAGTTTAAAAGATGAAGTTACAAAATACTCCAATATACTTATATCTTTTCCAAATACTACTTGAACTACCACCATTCAAGTTATAATTAGTTTCCAAAGTTCATCACATAGACGAGACTACAAGATAATACTTGAATAGATTCAACCTTTAAAATATCATCAAAATAAAATGAAGTTATGAGATACTTCATTTGATGCAAACATTATTTTGAAAACTTGACCCTGCCAACACTCAACAATCGCCCAACCGTAGCCTTTCTATCGAAGTGCTTTGGGTAGTGTTGCAGAAATATCCAATTGGATGATGAACTCATTACGGGAGTTTACCGCGCCAGGAAGACCACTTACGATGATCAGTCGTAGTAGTACAACCCCACCATTTTCTACATGTAGAGGAGAACCTGTCGGATTTACTTGTCAACCGAACACTGAACTCCTAAGGAATGGACCGCCTTAGCGGAACTTCCAGGCCATTTGGGCCAATATAATAAGGCTGGGCCGGCGCTACTCGACCACTTACGCCACTCCTAGTTCAGATGAAATCCATGACTCTGAAACGTAAAGCTCGTTTCCCCCTTTCCCCAAGTAGAAACTTGTTGATACGGCTCCACCAAGAAGTCGTACCTAGTTGGAAAGGAAAACTCACCGATATTTCCCAGGCGATGCCTGTTAATGGATTAACTTGTTCCAAGAATTTTACTTCCCGAATATTGGGTAAGTAATCAAAAACTCTTTTACCAAGACAGCAACCTTGTTGCGAATATAAAACACACCACCGAGCCGGATCCCCCAGGTTTTGAGCGAGTATTTAAATCCCCTTTTTAAAAGGAAGATCTTAAATATAAAAATAGTTTTGGGATCCGCTCTAACTTTTGAAAATCATTTTAAAGACTCGAAAACACTTTAAAGAGTGTTTGGAGTAAAACTGATTTAATGAAGTAAATCAGTCCCCAGAATATTTAGAAAATGTCTGAATATTATTATTTAAATAATATTCCCATAAAAATAATCTTTATAAAATAATTGAAGTAGAAGTATTAAAACTTATACTTGAAATGAATAGCAAATAATCAAAGATATACTTATACGAAAGTAATATCTTTATTTGAATAATCAAAAATAAGTTTGATTATCGACACCTTATTCTTTAATAAATTAAAGAATATATCTCAGCAAATAATCGGAGTCATAGATCCTCAAATGAATATTCAAATAATATTCAATAAATAAAATAAGCTGAGTCATAATACCTCGAATGAATATTATAAATAATATTCATTAAATAAAATAAAGGAGTCATACATCCTCAAATGAATATTCAAATAATATTCAATAAATAAAATAAAGGAGTCATACGCCTTCGAATAATATTTGAAATAATATTCAATAATAAAATAAAGTTAAAGTTATCGAATAAACCTTATTCGATTAATAGTTTTAAAAACTATATCCATATATATATATAAATATATATATATATATAATATACTCGGGAACATCGACTCCCGGTTTAGAAATATGTTCACCTTTTATCCCCTATACTAAGGGTATACGCAACTACTTGCTTATTTCTAGCATAGGTATTATGCAACTATAAGCATTGAAATCAACAGATAGATAACCAGATTACGAAACAGACATGCATATATACCATATTAGCATGCTCCAATATATCGCAAAATTTGCTAATAACAATCATGCACTATCACAAGATAATGCATATACATATATTTACATCACAACAACAGTATATCGGGTAGAAAACTTGCCTGAGCGACTGGGGTTACGAATGGCTCGGGACGAGTCTGGTAACCTATAAACAACAAGTAAGTTGGAATTAAACCAAAATCACTTGTAAATCTATACTTTAACTAACTTAGACTCTAACGCTTGTTTTGCGCTCACTGATTCGCTTAAGTCACTCGGGTACCCTCGGCTCCACCATTTTTAATAATTTAACCTTTACGAGTTTTAAAGCGATTCCTTCGCGAATGTCTTACCAACTGCCTAACACACTTACCATAAATGTTTCATACATTAATTAACCCTTTTTGGTCTTTAACCTACATTTCAAAGTAAGGCGAGGGAAAAAGTTTCGTTCGCGAAACGCCGTTACTTTGAAACGGTCGTTTCTCCTAAACCGTGCATCGGAATCGAACGAACTACATATCAAAACGAAGCTCGTAACATGAGCTATCTAAACATGGCAGTGGTCATAATCTAGCAGGGGGTCCTCGGGTCCTAATGTTATGCACAAAACAGTCTAAAGAAAATCGGACGTTACGACGGCTATATTTACGCGTTTTCCCAATTTTAAACCAATTCAAAACAACCACAATTCAACCTCATATCATTCATACAACCAACATCCATCCATACCATACTACAACAGCCCCAACAATTCAATATTTCCAATTCATACTTATTTCTCAATTATGAACTAAGAGTTAACTTAAGTTCATTAACTAATAACCAAGATTTCCAACTCCAAAAATATCACAAAATCAACCAATCTCTAAACACACAATAATCATGCCTCTCACCAACTAAACTACTCATAACAAGCTCTAAACATGATTACACACCCATTACACTAACCCATCATCTAAACATTAGGAAATCTAAACAACAAAACTTAAAACTAAGACCATGAAGAGTTATACCTTCCTTGAAGCTTTTAATCCATGAAAGGTCCTTGGAATGCCCATGGAAGCCTTAATCTAACCTCCTACAAGCTTGTTCTTTCAAAGAAATCAAGAACACAAAAATTAATTTCAAGAAAGTACTATTCACCATCTTCTTGAATGATTTATAGAAAAAGATTGGCTTGGAATTAGAAGCTTAAACTTATAGGAAGTATGTAACTATCCATGGGGAAGCTTAGATAATTACCTTGCTAAATAGTAAGTGGAGGAGCTTGGACTTTCATTTTTTAAGAAAAAACCCGAGAGCTTGAAGAAGAAGAAGAGATATTTTTGTGTTTTGCTTGGTGAAATGAAATGATTTGCTTGGTTGGTTGATTTTTGTTGTTTGCTTTAGTGAATTACCTAGTTGCCCTTGGTTTTTGTGTGGTTAAAAAGTCACCACATCTCCTTCCTTCCTTGTCATGCCTATGTCATCCTCATGATGTCATTCTCCCTTCCTTGTCCTCTTTCTATTGGTTGGATGACATCATTCCCACTAATCCCTTTGATTAACTTCCTAATCGTTTGCCTAATGACCGCTGATCTGTTATACGGTTCGCTTAACTTTCGTTTTCGTTTATCGTTTGAGGGATCATACCCGGGATCTTATTACTTAGGTTCCCTTAACCTTTCTCAATATATTATATCCCTTTTATGATCCTCTCCTATAATCCTTTTATTTAAATCCTTTTTATCCTGTTACCTTATACTCAATTCTCTCCGTATCTTGTGGATTTCCGGGAAAAACCAAAGTGTTCGGAATTGGATTCTGACGATCTTTACATACACTTATATACTTCATAGAGTACTAATAATATCCCATAAGATCAATAACAGAACCCCTACATAGCGTGGCATGAAAAGTTTTCTCGTTCAGCAAAAACACTATTCATAAGGGTTTCAAAATTTCTCAAAAATTGGGGTTATTACAGTCTCCCCTCCTTAAAGGATTCCGTCCCGGAATCGGATAGAAATAAATAGGGATACTTTCTTAGTATTGCACTTTCTAACTCTCAAGTCAATTTTCCTACATTGTGGTTCTACCATCAAACTCTTACTAGTTTGATAACCCTTCTCCTAAGCACTCGTTCCTTTTCACTCTATAACCCTTCCTGGTTGCTCCATATAGGTTACGTCGGGTTGCATATCTATGCGCTCATATGCCCCTATTTATCTGGCATCTGAATTACACTTCCTTAACATTGATACGTGAAACGCGTTATGACTAGCTACATGTTCTGGGTTAGGGCTAGCTCATATGCTAACTTCCCAAACGTCTTAATATATCCAAGGGTCCAACAAATTGTAGACTTAGCTTTCCTTTCTTTCCGAACCTCATCAATCCTTTCCAAGGGATACCTATAACATTACTAGGTCCCCTATTTCATACTCTTTATCCTTTCGTGTCAAATCAACATACTTATCATGACCATCTTGGGCTACTACCAGCCGTCCTCTGATTAGATCTATCATATCCTTGGTCCTTTGGACTATTGCGGGTCCGAGCATCTTGCGCTCTACAACTTCATCCTAACATAAGGGAGATCGACATTGTCTTCCCTCAATGATCTCATAAGGCGACATCTCGATAATGACATATGATCTATTGTCGTAAGATAACTCAATCCGAATTAAGTGATCATTCCAAATTCTTTCAAGTCTATTACACAGACTCTCATTATTGCTTTTAACATTAGAGCTTCTGCTTCTCAATACCCATTCTTTTCCAGTTCGTAATCGCTACTACCTTCCGTTCCTAATATTATACTGGTTATACTTTTGCTCGTTAGCATTCTATAACCTTTTAATAACCACGTCAACCTTAGTATCACGAATGTGTTCCCATTCCGCATACTACCACCACTTTATTACTCCTTTTTCAGTTGCTTCTATTTTCCAAAATTTGATCAATCAAATAGAAGTAAAGGAATTTGTTGAGAGATCACTAAGATCATGAACACTTGTTATATCGCATAGTTAGTACAGAAGGTGGCCAGCCTTTAGTACTTGACAAGCAATTAAACAATAGCTGGTATCCTACTAGGCTTCTATCACACAGATAGATAGTCATTCGGCAATACCTCCCCTTTCTGGAAGGGTTGTTCTTCTCAGCTTACATGAAATGAAAAGAAGAGAAAAGAACGAACTGAAGAGAATTGTATATATGAAAAAAAATATACTGCCACAAAATATCTGGCTTGGAATCTACCTCTGAACTATAGAGGTTTGTCATAGGAGAACAAAACATATATGTATTTATATCAACATCAAGTATTATAGCATCGTATTTCACGTGCCTAAATATTTTCGTTATCCCGTCCATCATTCTATGGACCCATGCTCTTCCTCGAGCTTATACACAATTACCTTTGAAACTCCCTCGACATCGAAAATCGAATCTGGGATCTCATTCTAGACATCATCGTTACTCGAATTCTATGCTTGCACCGCAACCTTCCTCGTATAATAATACGACTCTCTATTGATAAGAAAGAATAATAATTCACTATGTAGATACTCTACTTAATTAGTCTATTAATGATAACTTATACACTACCACGACCCGATTAGTGGTACTCAATCTCAACACCCATTCCAATACAACTCTCACGGTTGTAATCAGCTCAATACTCGCAGAATCATTGCTGCCTTACTATGGTCCACCACTGACCTACTGTCGTCATTCATTTTCCATGAAGTCTTAATAGCTAACCATACGGAGTCCATACATGTCGTATCTAATTCTCCTAAGAAATTAACATAACCACCAATCACAATTCATGAAGAACACTCGTGATCCTGACATACATACATGACATGAAGCAAATAAAAGTGCAGAAGAGTTTCAATCGAAGCAACGATAGCAGGTTAATACCATTCTTAATCATACGCCCTAAATAGAAGAATTAACTCAAGGGTTCATCTAGTCCTTTTTGAAACATGGTTCTGGCTTATCTCAAGATAGGACCTTATAAGATAGATAGCCCGTTCATGGCAATTACACGAATTAAACCTTTACCAACTACTATTACGGTTGGGTATTGCACAGTCATCAGGAGGAATGTCAATCTTCCAAACCATAATACAACCTTCACAGTTTTAACCATCATCACTGTATTCTTTTGGCACAAGCGCCTATAATTATCCTCTTACCTTTAAAGTGTCGGCCACCTCTTTGGCCTTTCCTGATAGTAAAATTTTCTTACAGTCAATGTCACTTTAACCATCTCCAAATAAATTTTCTACCTTATTTCAATCACAGCTTATGTGAAAATGCTTTCCTTAAAATCTGATGAGTAAAAAAAATCACCATTTTCCGTAAGTTATTGCCTCAGTCTTTAGAGGTTAATCACTGTCATGACTGACTCTCAATCATAATTAGAACATCTTTTATCTTAAGTCCTAATTGCCCTGAATAATTTCGACCATTACTGGTTCGATCCATACTTTCTCGTGGTTTAACACGTGCCCCACTTGGCAACATTATAATTACGTCATATTTCCTTTATCAACATTTCTATTCTTGAAAAATTTGAATATTACCTTTCTCCTTGTAAAACCTCTAAGGTTATCCTTCAATCGTTCCTCCTGTATTCCCTAGATACAGGGCATATTAAAATACCATTTACTATTACTAGAACCATTGCCTATATACTTCTGAAAAATTTCTCCACTGATTCTTAAAGGTTGTTGCTACATTAACCCTTTCCAAATCATACTGTCAAAACTCATACTGTCCCTATTAAGGGTGAAATTCCAACCTTTATGCATTCCCCTAGGATTCATTTTAAGTTACCGATGTTCTATCCTTAATTCCACCTTTAAAAGGTACCTGCATCCTTCCATGGATAAATCAAGTCATATATCCCTGATAAGGGTGTCTTATTCAATCATTCCCACCTCGATAGTCTATACCTAACTTCATAATAGCATCCTTATTCAAATTGAGGTCAATCCATATGGCCTCCAAAAGATAACAATGGTCATCCACTTTTCTTTCTTGATTTGGTAATGATAACATGGATGTTCTGGAAGATATTGGTCATGTTCAACGTGAACTTCTTCTTAATAATTCCTTATTTACTTTTGTTATTTATCTCAACAGTCATCTCAATGTTGGGATATCTTTCATATCTGGCGTCTCCCTTTCTGGGTATCATGCCACCGGTCTTACACTTTACCTTCTTGAAGGTCACTTCCTTCACCCAATTTTCTTAATTTCTTACTTTATTGTCTCCTCAGTCTATCCGCGTCTCATTATTTATCCTTCGAATTATCTCAAGGTTTCCTCGAATCTTCCCAACTTAAAATAGGGGATAAAATATATGTATCTCTTATACCTTCAACCATCAATTTAACTCATGGTGAACCACTCTCATCCGGACGATTACCTACTTTTCTATTTCTATTTCTATGAGTCTTTAGGGTTTCCTCATACCCAACTCCCTTATCATTCCTCAAACTCTCTTGCCTTTATATTCCTTTCTCTTATCGTTATTTCATGAACCAACACAACATAAGCATTGATTTCAAACATCCCGTCATTCTGGATTCGTGTCTTTAGAACGAATCTTGATAACTTTTACAACTTAGATTCATAATTCATCATACTCGTCTGCCTTTGTTCTGGCTCTTAAGCTTTTACACTATCTCCATAACCTTGGGAAGTACTTTCCTGAAAACAATTGACTGAATTTAAATCAGTTTATTATAATCTCTTGCTCCGTGCCTTCCTTGGCCTTTCACCAGCGGGTGGTCTCTCTCTTAGGAGGGTAAGTGACAAAACAGGCTTTTATGGTTCGTCAATCATTTAGAATCTCAAATGATTCATCTATTTCCTTTAGCCAGGCTCTTGCCTCGACTGGGTCAGCTTGTTCCTTGGAACTCTGAGAGCTTAGCGACTTAAAGGTCATGAAAGAATTTCTCACCGCACTGTCTCCTCAGGGTGGTGGTTGGGGATAATAGTCTAAGTTCTTTTTAGACAGGTCCATGAATTGCCGTATAGGAGTACCGTCTCGGGTCTCCTTTCCTTACTCGACTTTCTATTTCCTTAGTATGAAATGTTTCATCCTACTCCCCATAATTGGGGTCATCTTTTAATTTAAAATCCTCATTTTCCACTCCATTATGTCATGGGTTCCTTCTATCTTGATGGCGACCTCCCTGACTATCACGTTCAGGGTTTGCTCTAAATCTTATTCCTCAAACTAGCTTTCGTCTAAGATCTCATCCTTACGCTCTTGAACTTTCGGAACCCAAATTCTATAGGAATGCCTCATTATTCCCTTATCATCTTTCTCGATATTAACCTCTTATCTATTTGTTGGCTCTCTGCCTTCATTCATAACTTTTTCTGGCACAATATGATCTTTTCCAATAATTCGGGCTGTATTGCTATCTCAAACAGCTTTTCGGTACCGGCTCCGGTTACCTTCACTACTATTTCCATTTTCTCAAAATCTCTTATAAACTCTCCAAAAGACATTATCATCTTGAGTCTCTCCTTTTTACTAAGGGCATCAGCCACCATATTGGCTTACCCCGAATGATAAAGAATCTGCCAATCATAATTCTTGATTAGCTCTAACCGCCTCCTCTGGCGTATGTTGAGCTCTTTCTACGTAAGAATGTACTAGAGCACTTATGGCTTAGGTAATTCTCGCACTTCTCTCCATACAAGTAGTGCCTCCAATCTTTAGGGTAAAACTATTGCCACGAGCCTAAGCTCATGGGCGGTGATATCAAATTTTATATTCCCTTAATTATCTTGACGCGTACGCGATTACCTTGCTGTGCTGTATAAGAAGCACCCTAATTCCTTATGCGAAGTGTCACTACATTTCACAAAATCTCATTTTCCATCCGGCAACGCCAACATAGGGAACGTCACCAACCTTTGCTTCGGTTCTTAAAAGTTGTTCTCGCATTTCTCTGTCCATTCGAACTTCTCAGTCTTACGAGTAAGCCGCGTTAAAGGGGCTACTATCTTTACAAACTTGAACGAACCTCTGGTAGTTACCGGCCAATCCTACCTCTGGTAGTCGACCAAACCATGGTCATCAATTCATCAGTGGTCCTTTATCCAATCCTGTCAGGATCCTCCATGGGATCCTCCTCAATAACTATCCCTTCTAGGACAACATCCTCAACCGCTAAATCCTCAATATCAACATCGTCCGGTCCTGCATTAGGACACTCTATCGGATCCACAATCCGATCTCCAATTAGTAATAAAATATCATCGCGATGTTTCTCCTCAACCTCAGGGTTCGGAGTCCCGCTACCATATACGATAACGAACTACGCTCCTATCACGATATTTATAAGGGTTCCCATAAGGGTTTTAACTATCAGTGCTACGTTAGGTAGCCCGACTATGAACTTGGCAAGAGTTCTTATTATCTTAGTGAACTTATTATCTTAACATCCCATCATCTCTGAGGTTTATAACGCTTGGCTCTGATACCATTTCTGTAACACCCCCAGATCCGGGGTCGGGGATCCGGGTCGTCACGGTCTTTCTTTCCACAATATCACTTCACTTAATTAATAAATAACCTTATGCTGTGACCCCACACTAACACACACCACAACCCGTTATAGTCTCAGAGATGAAATTTAAATAAGTACAAGTCTTTGAATCCACAATTTAAAAGTTATTACAACCCAAAATGATTACTTGATAAATTTACAGTTAATTGCCATTATCTGCCACAAGTTATAATTATACATAATTGATTCTCAAAAGTAGATGGTCTGATCTACAATAGATCTACCTCTGCAGCTATAGCAGCTACAACATCAACGGGAAGACGCGGGACGCTTCCCACGTGCTTGCGCTGGGTCTGCTGGAGTCTGGCCATCTTTCCTAACTGTTGTTGTGTGATGAAGAAATAAAGCAAGGGTGAGCAGCAAGCCCACCAAAATAATATGTATAATGATTTACAATATATGAGCCTACTCATAATACTCATGAAAGTCTTGGTCAAAAGAAATGAACCAAGTTTGATATCTTAATGCGATGAAGTCGCAAAATATTCAGTATATATACATATATACTTTTCAAAATATTGGAAGTCCTCTTCCATGCATAATACACACAGAATTCCAGTGTATAACTGTATAAAAATATCGTTGCAAGGTGATCTCATATATCTAACCTTGTCTCAACGTTTTTCTGAAAATCTTTGTCATGCATAAGATAATCATTTACTAGATATAAGTTTAAAAGATGAAGTTACAAAATACTCCAATATACTTATATCTTTTCCAAATACTACTTGAACTACCACCATTCAAGTTATAATTAGTTTCCAAAGTTCATCACATAGACGAGACTACAAGATAATACTTGAATAGATTCAACCTTTAAAATATCATCAAAATAAAATGAAGTTATGAGATACTTCATTTGATGCAAACATTATTTTGAAAACTTGACCCTGCCAACACTCAACAATCGCCCAACCGTAGCCTTTCTATCGAAGTGCTTTGGGTAGTGTTGCAGAAATATCCAATTGGATGATGAACTCATTACGGGAGTTTACCGCGCCAGGAAGACCACTTACGATGATCAGTCGTAGTAGTACAACCCCACCATTTTCTACATGTAGAGGAGAACCTGTCGGATTTACTTGTCAACCGAACACTGAACTCCTAAGGAATGGACCGCCTTAGCGGAACTTCCAGGCCATTTGGGCCAATATAATAAGGCTGGGCCGGCGCTACTCGACCACTTACGCCACTCCTAGTTCAGATGAAATCCATGACTCTGAAACGTAAAGCTCGTTTCCCCCTTTCCCCAAGTAGAAACTTGTTGATACGGCTCCACCAAGAAGTCGTACCTAGTTGGAAAGGAAAACTCACCGATATTTCCCAGGCGATGCCTGTTAATGGATTAACTTGTTCCAAGAATTTTACTTCCCGAATATTGGGTAAGTAATCAAAAACTCTTTTACCAAGACAGCAACCTTGTTGCGAATATAAAACACACCACCGAGCCGGATCCCCCAGGTTTTGAGCGAGTATTTAAATCCCCTTTTTAAAAGGAAGATCTTAAATATAAAAATAGTTTTGGGATCCGCTCTAACTTTTGAAAATCATTTTAAAGACTCGAAAACACTTTAAAGAGTGTTTGGAGTAAAACTGATTTAATGAAGTAAATCAGTCCCCAGAATATTTAGAAAATGTCTGAATATTATTATTTAAATAATATTCCCATAAAAATAATCTTTATAAAATAATTGAAGTAGAAGTATTAAAACTTATACTTGAAATGAATAGCAAATAATCAAAGATATACTTATACGAAAGTAATATCTTTATTTGAATAATCAAAAATAAGTTTGATTATCGACACCTTATTCTTTAATAAATTAAAGAATATATCTCAGCAAATAATCGGAGTCATAGATCCTCAAATGAATATTCAAATAATATTCAATAAATAAAATAAGCTGAGTCATAATACCTCGAATGAATATTATAAATAATATTCATTAAATAAAATAAAGGAGTCATACATCCTCAAATGAATATTCAAATAATATTCAATAAATAAAATAAAGGAGTCATACGCCTTCGAATAATATTTGAAATAATATTCAATAATAAAATAAAGTTAAAGTTATCGAATAAACCTTATTCGATTAATAGTTTTAAAAACTATATCCATATATATATATAAATATATATATATATATATATATATATATATATATATAATATACTCGGGAACATCGACTCCCGGTTTAGAAATATGTTCACCTTTTATCCCCTATACTAAGGGTATACGCAACTACTTGCTTATTTCTAGCATAGGTATTATGCAACTATAAGCATTGAAATCAACAGATAGATAACCAGATTACGAAACAGACATGCATATATACCATATTAGCATGCTCCAATATATCGCAAAATTTGCTAATAACAATCATGCACTATCACAAGATAATGCATATACATATATTTACATCACAACAACAGTATATCGGGTAGAAAACTTGCCTGAGCGACTGGGGTTACGAATGGCTCGGGACGAGTCTGGTAACCTATAAACAACAAGTAAGTTGGAATTAAACCAAAATCACTTGTAAATCTATACTTTAACTAACTTAGACTCTAACGCTTGTTTTGCGCTCACTGATTCGCTTAAGTCACTCGGGTACCCTCGGCTCCACCATTTTTAATAATTTAACCTTTACGAGTTTTAAAGCGATTCCTTCGCGAATGTCTTACCAACTGCCTAACACACTTACCATAAATGTTTCATACATTAATTAACCCTTTTTGGTCTTTAACCTACATTTCAAAGTAAGGCGAGGGAAAAAGTTTCGTTCGCGAAACGCCGTTACTTTGAAACGGTCGTTTCTCCTAAACCGTGCATCGGAATCGAACGAACTACATATCAAAACGAAGCTCGTAACATGAGCTATCTAAACATGGCAGTGGTCATAATCTAGCAGGGGGTCCTCGGGTCCTAATGTTATGCACAAAACAGTCTAAAGAAAATCGGACGTTACGACGGCTATATTTACGCGTTTTCCCAATTTTAAACCAATTCAAAACAACCACAATTCAACCTCATATCATTCATACAACCAACATCCATCCATACCATACTACAACAGCCCCAACAATTCAATATTTCCAATTCATACTTATTTCTCAATTATGAACTAAGAGTTAACTTAAGTTCATTAACTAATAACCAAGATTTCCAACTCCAAAAATATCACAAAATCAACCAATCTCTAAACACACAATAATCATGCCTCTCACCAACTAAACTACTCATAACAAGCTCTAAACATGATTACACACCCATTACACTAACCCATCATCTAAACATTAGGAAATCTAAACAACAAAACTTAAAACTAAGACCATGAAGAGTTATACCTTCCTTGAAGCTTTTAATCCATGAAAGGTCCTTGGAATGCCCATGGAAGCCTTAATCTAACCTCCTACAAGCTTGTTCTTTCAAAGAAATCAAGAACACAAAAATTAATTTCAAGAAAGTACTATTCACCATCTTCTTGAATGATTTATAGAAAAAGATTGGCTTGGAATTAGAAGCTTAAACTTATAGGAAGTATGTAACTATCCATGGGGAAGCTTAGATAATTACCTTGCTAAATAGTAAGTGGAGGAGCTTGGACTTTCATTTTTTAAGAAAAAACCCGAGAGCTTGAAGAAGAAGAAGAGATATTTTTGTGTTTTGCTTGGTGAAATGAAATGATTTGCTTGGTTGGTTGATTTTTGTTGTTTGCTTTAGTGAATTACCTAGTTGCCCTTGGTTTTTGTGTGGTTAAAAAGTCACCACATCTCCTTCCTTCCTTGTCATGCCTATGTCATCCTCATGATGTCATTCTCCCTTCCTTGTCCTCTTTCTATTGGTTGGATGACATCATTCCCACTAATCCCTTTGATTAACTTCCTAATCGTTTGCCTAATGACCGCTGATCTGTTATACGGTTCGCTTAACTTTCGTTTTCGTTTATCGTTTGAGGGATCATACCCGGGATCTTATTACTTAGGTTCCCTTAACCTTTCTCAATATATTATATCCCTTTTATGATCCTCTCCTATAATCCTTTTATTTAAATCCTTTTTATCCTGTTACCTTATACTCAATTCTCTCCGTATCTTGTGGATTTCCGGGAAAAACCAAAGTGTTCGGAATTGGATTCTGACGATCTTTACATACACTTATATACTTCATAGAGTACTAATAATATCCCATAAGATCAATAACAGAACCCCTACATAGCGTGGCATGAAAAGTTTTCTCGTTCAGCAAAAACACTATTCATAAGGGTTTCAAAATTTCTCAAAAATTGGGGTTATTACATGGCTTCTAGCAATCGCAGGAGCAGTATATCGGTGAAGTGTTGAAAATAAAGACGGTGATGCTTTGAGACAGAATGTCAGAATAGATGCGTGTTTGCGAGTGTGACTAACTGCTAAAAACCCAAAGGCAAGTATCCCTATCATCATTTATTGTTCAAGTGATATTTATTTTAAATCTTTTGATGCAAGTATTGCTTTCCCTATTCAGTTTAAGATAGATAAATGTTTTACATATCGCTGAATTAAATAATTCTGTTTATGCAAGCACTCTTCTGCTATTCAATGTTCAGAATAGATTTACAAATGTTTTGGGTTTTGAGAAAAATGATTTTGTTGCAAGTATTCCTGCCCAAGTGAATGAGGGAATAAAATTGTTTCGGGTGTCGAGTATTATGACCCCTTTTCAATAAAAGGTTTTGAGATTGAATGGTTACTGATTGCGTAAGAGGCCGAAGCACCGGTCCAGCGTGAGCTATTATACAGAAGTGTAATACGGAAGTGTAATATCTTACAAGGCTTGTTATGCCTTTTCTGGCGCCCTATAGGTACCGTAGGTCTTCGGGATACGGGTAGTACCTATATTAACGGTATGGCTGCGAGATACCGGTGTTGTTTCATGACTGATCATCAGGAACAGCATAGTGCATAATTTGGTTCCAATCGATATTATTATATTGCTTTTGATAATCTTATAAGGAATGATTTATCAACTGTTTCTATTTTCGAATAATGGTAAAGTGCGGTTTTGATGCAGATTTTGATTTATGCTGATACTTACGTTGTTGTTAAATATCAAAGGTGGTATTAATATAGATGAATGATGTTGACTTCAGTATGGAATGTTGTGAGCATCAAAGTTCGTATTGATATCTAATTTGATATGACAACAAAATAAATATTAATTTAAAGAGTTCGGTTTTGAATATAGTTTATGATTCAATCCATAATCATTGTTTCATGTTATTGTTGTTTACGATATTTCCGTAAACACTGTTTTACGAGTTTGATTCTCGTCAAGATTCAAAGTATTGCTAAAGCATTTCACTCAAAAATATCAAAATGGTTTTGAATACAATCAAGGAATCAATTCTGGGATTCCTTAAATAAAATTTTATGATTCAGCAATTATGATTTTAAATGTTCTGCGCTGATGCAGATGTCGGTTTTATATCAAAATGACCCTATATATGCTATAATGATCTTGCTGAGCATTTTTTTCGCTCATACTTGCCTGTTTTTAAATTTAACCTCCAGTGAGGATTAGCTTGCGCTAGTTAGCTGCGTAATTCGAGGAAGCAAATAAGAAGCTTTTGGAAGGTGGTTGGTCCAGGGTTTGCGGACTAGTGTAAGTTTTATTGTGTAAAGTTGTTTATATTATCTTAAATTATAGTTGTGTATTTTATTTGGGCGTAGTATACTTCATTTCGAAGTTATACTAGTGGGTTTAGTTTTGAGTTGGAATTTATTGAAAAGAGTTTTAAAAGAAAATGAAAAAAATTATTGATGGAATTTGGAATTCTTGTTTCTAGAACTGTAACCTTAAAAGATCTTGGATTAGTTTGGGGTCATAAATGATAAATATCTTCCGCTGGCATTTATTTATTGATTTAATAGGTTATTTTGGATTGAGATTTCATCGTGACGACCAAATCCCTTGACCCCGGATTTGGGGGCGTTACAATAAGGCTTATTGGGCGTTGAAGAAGTTGAACCTTAATCTAGATGCATCTGGGAAGAAGCGAATGCTTCAGTTAAATGAAATTGATGAATTTCGACTTCAAGCGTACAAGAACAACAAAATGTACAAGGAAAAAGTAAAAAGGTGGCACGAGATGAAGCTATCTCCTAAGTCATTCGTGTCGGGGTAGCAAGTTCTTTCATTCAACTCTCGTCTCTGACTTTTTCCTGGAAAGTTGAAATCAAGGTGGTCTAGACCTTTTATCGTCAAAACTGTGTTTCCACATGGAGCGGTGGAGATTTTTGAGGATGTTCCGGGCCAAGCATTCAAGGTTAATGGTCAGCGATTGAAGCATTACTATAGGGACACGGCAAACCAGGAAGTGGTTAGTGCCGTTTTATTGTCAACTTGATCGAAGTACTCTACGTCAAGCTAATGACGTAAAAGAAGCGCTTCTTGGGAGGCAACCCAAGATTTGTGACTATAGGAACCCTTAGAAGTTAGTAACCTATCCAAAACCAAAAAAAAATCAGAAAAATTGGGCAGGAAAAAAAATTCCAGGGACCCTGTGGGCGCCCGCTCAGGAAAGCTGGGCGGCCGCTTAGAGTCTGTGGCGCCCGCACAGGAATCCTGGGCGGCTGCTCAGGACCTGACTGTCAGAATTTTTTTGCCTTATAAAAAAATCCAAAAAATCAGAAAAACCCAAAAACAAAATACAAACCCACAACCCACGATTTCTTTTACACAACCCATATTTTATCTCTCACAAACCCCACTCCTACTCTAATTTTAACCCTAATTCCTACCCTATATATACGCAAAACTCCTCCATATACACTCCCATATACTTTCAACATTAAAACTCTCTCCTACACTCAAAATACAACTCTTAAACACTTTTTTCCAGTTTTAATGATACCTAAGAGATCCCGAACTATTGATAGCAGCAGCACCGTTCCTACAGCTGATTCTTCGAGGTGAACTACTGCAAGGCCTCGTTTGATAGATAGGGCTGCTGAGGAGGAGTATTCTAGGCTTCTGACTAAGCCAATTTTGAAGGAGAGGGGATTTTTACCATCGAGGAGGGATGGTGAGTTGTTACCGATGATTGCGGAGAAAGGGTGGATTTCTTTTTGCGAGTCACTGGAGGCGGTTCCAATGAGTGTGGTTCACGAGTTTTATGCGAACGCCAAAGCTGAAAAGAATGGGTTTACGGTTGTTCGTGGGCTTACTGTGGATTATCAGCCTGCGGCAATTCGCCGTGTTATTGGGCAGCGAGAACGGAAGCCCACGGAGGAAAATTGGAATGAGAAGACCCCCGAGGACTTTGATTTGGATTTGATTTGTGCTACTCTCTGTCATCCGGGTACGGTGTGGAAGTTCAAGACAGTATCTAACGAGTATCGTTCTTTTTCGGTGGTTGCGATGAATATGTATGCCCGTGCATGGAATGCTTTTATTTGTACTAATATTTTGCCTACTTTGCATGCACATGAGGTTACAGTTGAGTGAGCAAGGTTGTTATGGGGCATCTTGAATGAGGAGTATTATGTGGACCTTGGTGAGTTCATCTCCCAAGGGATTTTGACATTTTTGAGGGGGAGAAACACATGAACATCCCTTTTGCATCTACTATCACGAAGCTGTGCAGAGCAGTGGGAGTTCATTGGCCTTCTCATGAGCAGCTGCAGATGCTGGCCGCTCCTATTGACTCAGCGACTCTGAATGCGATGCAGGAGTGGACGGGTGGAGAGCCCGAGGAGCATGGTTTGGGATATCGTCTTCGAGGAGGACGTCCAGCAGCTGGTGCTACCATGGCTAGGCCCAGTCAGGTTCGTGATAAGGCAGGCTCTTCTAGAGCCCAGGAAGGTGCTGGGATGGCTGATGCCCAGTATAGGAGGCTGTCGAGGAGGATGGATGCGATGTATGAGACGCAGAGTAGGTTCACTGAGGAGCTCACCCTTGCACTTGGGACTGCTTTCAGAGGCCTTGGAGCTGACATCTAGTGGCCCGTTTTTGATGAGGACTCTATTTATCCGCCTCCTGACACTCCACCCTCTGAGGGCGATGATGATGATTTCTCCGAGTAGGTATACCCTGTGTTCCTTTCTACTACCTTCACCGGGGACAGTGAAGATTTTAAGTTTGGGGGTGGTAGTTAAGGAATATTTTTGTGTGTGTGTCATGTAGTTGCATATTCATGATAGTTTAGTTCATATAGTTACATATTTTTGCCATATATTAGTTCTTTTTTATTTTTTTATTTTATTTTATAGCTTTATTTATCATGTCATTTAGCTCATGCATATACCATGATCCCTTTTACGTTGCTTTACCGATTAATTTGTAATATTGATGCAAGTGTAGTGATAACGTTAGAGTGATGATTGAGTCTTGTAGGTTGACATGCATGCTAGAAACACTTGTAATTTCACTAAGTCTTAGAGTATGCTTAAGGACTAGATGGTTGTCATGGTTTGATGGTTTTTGAGGTTAATCTATTGATTATGCTTAGAATTTATGATAGGCCCTTAATGATAAAAGGCATGAAAAGAAAAAATTGGAGTAAAAATTGGAATTCATTGCTAATTGTGGCTAGGCGTCGAATGGCTAGTAGCCGGCTCGTATTTTTATGCGAGTAGTCTAGGGTTGAGCAAGATGGGGCGAAACAAGCTTGCTTAGAAATTTGAAAAAAGAGAAAAATATGGAGAAAAAAAGAAAAAGGAAAAAAAGGAAAAAAAGGAAAAAAAAGAGTTAATGCATAATTGATCACGAGTGGGCTCTTTGGTATTCGAGTTATTAAGTTCTTAGGGGGCTTTGTGCCTAGTGACCTAAGGCTTTTATAATCTGGGATCCGCTAACCTAACGCTCGCTAAATAGATGCCATTGCATAAGTCTTTTGTGGACCTCACTCATTGCACGATCAAATATGCATTTGTTGTTGTGTTGAATAAAAGCATGATTCCGTAATAAGCTCCAGTGATCTTGAAGTGTTATAAGTCATTTTGTGCCTAGAATTTATTTTTCGTATAATCATGTGATTGCCTTGAGGATAATCGAGTTATGATAATTGATCTAGTTTTAAAGCATATATGTTAAGCATCCGCACACACCACGTTTTTGGTTGTATGTTGGTTTGCATGATTTGGTTGATCTTTATTCTCCTAATTGCATTTGTTGAGATGTTATGAGTTGGTTGGTTTAGTCATTGTGAGGGGGATCGCTGCATTTCATGTAGATTGTAATCATGCATGTTTTTGTTTTGTTTTTGAGTCTGTGGCGCTTGAGGACAAGCATCGATTTAAGTTTGGGGGTGTGATAAGTGGCATTTTATACCACTTAGAACGTCTTATAATGGCTTAAATTGATGACTTGAAATCAGGTATTTTGTGTATTTGATACGTTTTTCTAGTGTTTTTGCATTTCAGGGTATAACTTGCGTATGAAGGAAGAATTCATCAGAAATAAGCCTAGGGAAGTGCTTGGCATTGGATGTGGGAAGTTAGGAGCAGAACGCAGCAGAAATCGGGAGCAGAATGAGAAATTTTCCAGTACCCTGCTGGGCGCCCGCTCAGGAAAGATGGGCGGCCGCTTAGGAGCTTGGGCGCCCGCTCAGGGGCGAGAAATTTAATTCTGATTTTTATGAATTCTTATTCTGTTGGACTTCTGAGACGGCTGGTTCTTGTGGCTTCTATATAAGTAATTTTCAGAGATGTTTCACAAAATGGGTGGTATCAAGCAAGGAGCAAGGAGAGAAGGAAGAAGACCGTTTTAGCACATCGCAAAGAAGAAGAGGAAGCATACGTTTTCTTGTGATTCTTTTATTCGTTGTATCAGTGGATGCTAGTTTTCTTTACTTTGAACCTTATTACTCTTGTGACGTACTCTGGTTTTAATAAGTATTTTTATTAGTTTATATTGTGTGTTATTATCATGTTTTCATATGAACCCATGGTGACGATGAGTTCCGTCATGGGCTAATCGTGATCATGGGGTCGTAACAGATTTACTATGGAATTCTTTAGTTAGTTGTTTAATACCTTAGTGTGTGATGATTGTATGATATCTAGCATAGGTTGTGCTTATTCGTCTTATGTGCGTCGCGAACATATAAGATATTCTGTTAATCTCTTGCGAAGCGACGGTGGATCTTGAGGTTTAGAACTTGCCATGCTAGCATAGGTTCATGTGTGTGTATGAATGATTAGTGGGTAACTCTAACCGTTTTACTTGCCCTGTGTAATCATAAAGAATAACTTTTGCTTATTATGTTTTCAAATTCTGTAGACATATAGGGTCTCAATATAATTGATGCCTATTCAACTTCTATCTTAATTGTGGATGATTGGTAGAATGGTATTGTACAACGAAAGTTGGCTTTTATCAGTTTCGTGTTGTTCGATTAATATCATCACCGTTTCATGCTAAGGGTAATAACGATAACTATTGAAGGAAGTAGTAATGAAGTTATGATCTCATGTGTGTTTAATATTGTTAATTCAAATGTCAATTAAGTGTTTAATTCTCGTAGTTAATTGTAGTTAATAATTAGTTAATCAAATCTAAGTTCTATTGTCTTGACATTGAGAAGTAATCATACATTGGTGAGTAAGTGTTAATTGAACATAATTAGTCTGATTCTCTGTGGGAACGAACTAGAAATTATTCTATATTACTTGCAAACGCATATAATTGCGTGAATTATTAGCGTGTGTTTTGTGCCTAACATCTATCTCCAGTCATATGCCTTGAACATCCACTGTCCAGAATCCACATGACCTTTTTCTGCTTTATGCCCTGAAAATAAAAGTGATTAAGTTTTCTTTGGTACCCAAACTACGTTGGGTCCAGAAGACTTAAAAGCATTTGAATATATAACATTTCTCTTCACATAATTGACAGGCTTAACAGTTTTTGCTTTATCATTGACTGTTTCCTTGTCACTTTCAGAAGCACCAACAGACTTGCTCTTGTGTTTGGTGATAGGTGCCACTTTCCTAGCTTTAGGAGGGCTTACAGTCTTTGATCTACCAGTGTTCTTACTAACATGCTTATCATGATCATGAGATGTATTATATGAGTGTGTGGAATCAAGATAAGTGTGCATGAAAGATACTACACATGGCATGCTAACAGATTTATTACACTTAGAAACTTTAGGCATGTTATGCACATAAGCATTCTTAACATTGTCTACTTTAACCTTTCTATAAGCATGAGTAAGGTGACCAGCAGAACCACAGTTGTTGCATAACTTCCTAGGGCCATTAGTTCCTATCCTGCCATTTCTACTTCTATTCTTCTTATTCTTGGAAGTAAAACCTAGTCCGGCAAAAGATAAGTCAGAGTCACTAGCAACAGACGTAGGTTTCTTTTCCTTTTGTCTCCTTGAGAGCTCGAGATCCTCAACAAGCATTTCATGATGAATATAAAGATTATCTTCATCAAAGGGCTCAACAGTAGCTTTCTTAAATAGAGGCTTCTTAGCTTCCTTAAGAATATGAGGTGTATCAGGGGAATTAACAACTTTCTCTATAGGGTCATTTTCAACTACTCGTTTCTTAGAAGCTTTTCTAAGTTCGTCGTAGTCTAGACCCATTCCAACCTTTCCACCTACTACTTGATCAGCTATGAGCTTCTTAGCAAGATTTGCAGAATCAGTAAACACATGCAATTTAGTTTCTAATTCTACATTCTTGTTCCTTAGCTCTTCCTCTGTCTCAAGGTGCTTAGTGATCTTAAGCTCTAAATATTTATTGGTTTGCTTAAGATTCTCAACACTGACCCTATCTAGAACTAACTTATCATTTTCATCTTTAACTTTCTTCAGTTCTACTTTAAGGTCTTCGACATCAAGCAGAGTACATCTTAGTGTAGTACTAACATTTCTATACACTTCTTTTACGACATCATGTTGTTCAATGCATTCCTTTGTATTGCATCGTGCCTTAATATAGTGACGAGAAATATCATTTCCATACACTAGGACAGTCTACCTAAAGGAGACACAATATTCATTCTCATACAAGTTATCTGGAGGTAAAGCACGAATAGTTGGAAATGTTACCCGAGAAGAAGAATCTGCCATCAATGCAAGATTTCCATATTGCTCTTCTTCATCATCAGTGGCATCCCAGCTCTTCCCCTCATCTATGTAAGATTTCACTGGATACTTCCGTGAGCTACCTGAGTCTTTTTTTCTGATAAGCTTTGCCTTTATCCTTTGTTTGTCGAGGCTTCCTACATTCAGTGGCAAAGTGCCCAACCTCATCACAGTTATAGCATCTAAACTTGCTTCTATCAACCATCATTGTCTTGTAACCTGATCCACAAGATGAACTTGACCTTTGACCATGGTTGCTACTTCCAGAACCCCTAAAGCCTTGCTTTCTTCTAAACCTGATGTTACTGAACATCCCTGATAGACTGGCCATAGTAGGATCTTCCATGCTTTGCAGCTCCTCAGTGGTGTAGTAGTCACTTGGACTCCCGGAGAGGTTTCCATCATCCATCTCAGCCTCAAAGAGTGTCTCAGCTTTAGACTTATGCTTTTTAGCAGTAATGTCAAGCTCTTTGATTCCACTAGCTACAAGAGCAGTTGTCTTGAGTAGTTCAACATTCTTGCTATCAACTGTACCACCACCATTGATGATCTTCCTTTGTTCTTGCTCCATTTCATGAGTCTTCAGCTTACCATACAACTTCTCAAGTGTCATGGTTTCAAAGTCAACACGCTCACGAACAGATGAAGCCTTATTCTCCAAGTGGTGAGGTAGGACTAGCATAAACTTCCTGTTGACTTCTCTCTGAGGATAAGTCTTGCCATGAATACTTAATTCATTTAACAGCTTGTTCAGTCTTTCAAAGACTTGAGTAATACTTTCTACAGTAAAGGACTTAAAAGCCTCATATTGTGAAGTCAAGATATCCAATCGATTCTGCCTGACATCTTCAGTTCCTTCCATAAGCAGTTATATGGTTTCCCACATGTGCTTGGCACTATCACATACCATAATTTGGTGACTCCTATCATCATCCATCGTATCCACCAAAATAATCTGTAGGCCTTCATCCAAAGCTATCATTTCTTTGTCACGAGCACTCCATTCTGCTTCAGGGCATGATATTATCATATTAGGCAACTCCGGATGATCCTTCATCGACACATGTCTTCCTTCTCTCAATACTCTCATATACTCTGGATTCGATGCCCGAATATACAATAGCATTTTCTTTTTCCATGGATTATATCTCGATTTATCAAACTGAGGAACCTTGATACTACTAACTTTTTGAGAATTCCTCTTTTCAGATCTGAGAAAAATTTGCAATAAATCGTCTCAAAATACGATAACCCAGTCAATCAAAAATACCAAACCAGTCAAGTCAGAACCAACAAACCCAAATCAGATCTACAAATTGAAAGCACTCCCAGACTCCAGACAACCAAAATCAACAACAAAACTTGTTAATCTAACAGATCTGATCTATATATCGATCAACAAGCTCTGATACCAATTGTTAGGTCCAAATATACATACAGAGGGGGGTGAATGTATGTTCTTTATTTTTAGTTAATTAATTGTAGCAGAAAATAAACCTCAAAAATGAAATAAAACAAACAAAAAAAGATTCACAGAATAATTCTTATTATTAACAAATTAAGCCGTAAAGGTTTGCTTACAACTCCGAATATAAATAATTCGAAGCAACAAATATAGAGAGAACCAAAATAATAACTATCAATTTAGGGTTCTATCTATCACTCTAAGAATTCAAAGCTTCTATCAAAAGATATTAAATACAATCATGAGAGCTTTAAATAATGAGTGTTACAAGTTTGTAAGGCTTTAATTGGTGTTAAATAAATTGGGCAGAACTTCTCTCCTTAATTTCAATAAATGAAATTAACTAACTCTATAAGAAAAATTCTGCAGAGCTTTGATAGTATTTTTGCTGAAAAGTGTTGTTTTTATAATCTGCTGTAAATTTGGTTTTGTAGATGGTAGAATGTAGGAGAGATAAAGAAATTACGTGGCTGATACAGGACCATACACTTTAAATTGACACCCTGTATTGCGATCAGAGCAGTAGAATTGCCTTGGAATGATTTATCAATTCTCTGGGGACTAGGAAGGGTCCTGTGGCGACCAAAGAAAAAAAAAATTAACACTTGACAATTCTCTCTGGCGACCAAGTAGAACTACCTTTTTGCTTCACAAATGAAATCGCCTATGGCGACCAAGAGGATGTATTTGGTTCTTCCTGTTGTAAAAGATAGTGCATCTGATTTAAATTGTTTCGAACAATAGCAATCAGCACAGGAGCATTTGATGTAATTCACGCGGCAATAACACAGGAGGAAGTCGCTCATCGTGCATTACACGGGCAAGTAGAAACAGACCAACCACCTTTTTCCTTGGAAATTTAATCGTCTATGGCGACCTGTATATGCACTACTCCATTCTGTGTTTTACTTTGTTTAATTGAGAGATGGGTAGCTTGTAGACCAAAGAAATCGAGTGTTTCTTTTGATTTAAAATTCACGAAGACTTGCCACTTCCTATTTATGCACATCTCACCTTTTTCTTTGTGTTTTCACTTTGTGAATTAGCGAATGGGAATCAATTGCATACTCCTGTTTTTCCCGAGACACTAACATCATTCCATTTCTTTTATCCAAGCATTTAACCAAATCATGCATGTAATATTCTCAAGGCTGTTTTCTTTTAAATTTGATAAAATCACATTTCAACTGTAATGATTTTTAAATTAAATAAATAAATAATTTTGATTTCATTTATTCATTTAACTAAAAAAATCACATTAATTTATTTATTAAATATTAACTATTGATTTAAAATTAAATAAATAAATAAATTGATTTTCATTTATTCATTTAATAAAAAATTAGCTATTGAATAAATAATCATGTAAATCCTAGGGTTGTATTCCTCTGTATCTGCAGACCTACTAATCTCTGGGTTTTCGTACCTCAAAATATTTCCAGACTCCTCGAGTACAAAAACCAACTTAACAGTATTTATAATAAATAATACTCCGTTTCCTTTCACGGATCACTGACGTCTAGTGCATGGGTCTGGTTCACAGATGACTAATTCCGCTCTCAGGCCTTCATATTATACCCGTATAAACCATTGTTAAGATTTCTACCAAATATAACCAACTACACTTAGAATCCTTGAGGTCTTCACACTAATTCTGACAACTGCTTCGAATGACTCCAACCTTATTCCTCCGATGCCTGAACATATTATTGTTACGACCGGTATTTCTAAATCTTATATATATAATTGTGTGTTTATAATTGAGATTTAAATTGTGTGGAATTATAAATGTGGGTGATTAATGTGTTGAGTGCCTATAAATTAAGTGTTTAATGTATTAGTATATATATAAAATTTTGAAAAGAGAATCTTATTATTTAGTATTTTTAAATGATAATCAAAAGTATTTCATTCTATATGAAAAATCGATTTTAAAAATCTTTTAGCAACAAATTTTCAAATCTTATATCATTAAATTTCTAAAATCATAAACTATTTTATAATATTTATTTTGTGATTTATGGAAGTGCATTTATATTTATAAAAATGTTTTATATAAATTAGTAAATTTTTAATTTGCAATTTACTTAGTTGCCCATTCATGCATTTTGCTCCCAACTCAAGTTAAGGGCAAACTTGGAAATTCCAACCCCACTAACTACTACTTCACTAACCAAGTTACTTCTTTTTCCTTGCATGCAAATTGTCACAAGCTTGCTAGAGGGTCACTTTTGTCAATTCTCAATTTTACTCACATTTTAACCAAATCAAAATCAAAAACCAAAGGCAAGTGGTGATCATTCTCACCACCACATCACACTCACTCTCCCTCCTCTCCTCTCTTCTCCCTCTCTCGGCTCACTCTCGGCCGAAGCCCCCTCCCCCCTTCTTCCTTCATTTTTCATTCAAATATCCACCCTCCATTAAGTAATCTCACTTCCAATATATTGTTCATTTATAATCCAAAGAGTTTATGATGAAAAATCTATGTTTCAATCTTGCATGGTAGTGTTTTGTTAAACTCAAAGTGAACACCCATGATTCTTGTGAATCTAAGGCTTTCACCATGAGATATATTATCACGGGGTTGAGAATGGCTAGGCATGAGTGTGTCACACTTGTGCAAATGTTGTTTTCACCCTAATCCATTCGGCCATGACATGTTAGGAGCCGAATGGATGGTGTTTTGTTGCCTTGTTTGATTTTTGAATGTTTATGTGATAATAGCTTGGTTTTGGAAATAAAAACTTGATAAAACTCTTTACATGCTAAGTGATCATATAGTTATGGTTAATTCTAGGCTTGCATGTTGATTTTATGAAGAAATTATTTTGGAAACCATATTGTTTTGGCTTGTAAATTCGAAAGCATGCATGCATAGGTTCAACTCATGATTTTCGGAAATTCTTGATCATTTGGATTGATTTTTGTTAATAATCTCTAATTTCAGTTGAGATAGGATATTAATCATGATATTTGATCCTTGTTATGTGATTTTGATTCGTATATATATATGGAGGATTTAAGTTGTTATTTTCGAAATTGTGATGACTTGTAATTATTATATTATTTTGACTCTTGTTTTGCTATATTGCACTTTAGGTAGGGATGATCTCCACTAAGCCAATATTGAGTGTGGGAGTGTTAGTTCAGTAGGTTACCTTGGTTGAGGGTTAGTTTGGGTTTTGGTTGATGTTTGGTTTGGTTTGTCAAGTGGGAAATCATAGTGAAAAGGGTACACTATATTCTGCAGATTTTCAGTTTGGTAACATGAGGTTCAGGATGAGATTTGACCTTGTCATTGTAATGCACTTTGAGGCCCAAGTCACCAGAAGCTAGTACTAGGGGTATAATTCAGATTCCAGATGTTTGTTAGAAGTTTGTAGGCTGGTCGGCCTTAGTTAGAGGGAGTGTCAGAGGTGTTTTTCCAGCCATATTTCATAGAAATTGAGTTAAAATCATGTGTCACAAGTTAGTGCAAAACATGATAATTTTCTGTCTAGAAAACAGGGGAACCTTGGACTTTAAGCTTAGGACTAGGGAGGCCTAAGCTAGGCCTTTGAGTCACACCAAGTTTGGGAGTTACCTTATGATCAGAAGAGTCTAGTGTAGAAGTTTGGGAGGTAAACTTGAGGCGTAAGGGTGTCAATTGTACTCAAGAAATCATTGATGTCATCCTGAAATCACTATAATGAGCATATTCACTTAACATTTAGTTTTAGAACACTTATGACTGAGGCCTAGGTTGACCATCATAGTTGTAAGATATTATAAGGTCAGTAGAGTGTAGGGCCTAGGTCAGGGTCAATAGGAACTAGATGGTTTAGAAAAGGCACTTCGAGTTATGAGGTCAATATTAGGAGTTTTGACTAGTTTAGCATAACTAAGTGACTTGAGTAAGTGGAGTGAGATCATCCAAGCTTAGTGATGCAATATAGTGTGTTGATATATTATTACGTACTTAAATGTGTTATGTGAGCATATGTGGCTATGTGAACTATTATGCTTATAAGGTGATTGTAAATATGTGTGTGTATATAGGCCTAAGTGCCAAAGTGGTAAATTTTGGTTTATAATTAGGTTGATTTGGTGAGAATATATTATAATGAGGTTATGATTATTTTGTGTAGGCTCTCGAGGAGAGGGTAAACTTTCCATTAAAGTCGAGTAAAGCTCCCAGTTGCTCCCACCTGCCAGTCAAGTCAAGCCTTTCTCAAGGCAAGTGTTTCAACCTATCCTTTTTTTTATTACACTGCAGGTGTGTGTTAACCTAGCTTTTATATATGATGCGAGTATTCTAATTCATCTTGATATACATGTATACATGACCCAAGTGATTTCAAATCTATATTTCGTATTATGTACAAATGCCATGAACCCTCAAGTATTTGTACAAGTAGTTTAAATTTACTTAAAGATCGCTATGCAAGTAACTTAAAACTCATACCATACTAGTATACCAAAGTAATTGTGATGCTAAACCCTGTATAAGTCATACTCAGTAACCTCATCTTGACACCAAAAAGTCAGTTATTGCTTAAAATTGTTCATGATTGCTTGATAACTCTATTCTTTCCCCTAAACCATGATACCCTATTATACTTTGAACTGATACTTACCTTTTTTATATTTTAATACCTATGTCTTATCTGGAACCACTATATTCTTTTTTTACTATTCTATAACCCTGATAAACCTTATTACCAAATCCCTTGTGAATAGAAACTTTGCGATCCCATTTGATAAGATATCGGTCTAGTTGATCATGGCCTTAAAAATTTATTGAACCTATTCCATGTGCTTTGAAGTTGATCTAGAACCCCTGATAACGATGTTCACTGTTTAAGAATTTAACTGTTACTTGGCATCAGTTTTTAAAATGAAAAGTTAAAAGTGGATTTTCAGTCCCAAATGGGGATGAATGTTTTCTTTAAATAGTGGATCTGGACTGAGATGCAAGTCCTTTCCGCTCTCAATTTATAGGCTTAAAAGTTGCCTAGGGATCCAATTAATATTCTAGAACCCAGCGAGATTCGGGATTACTTCACGGCTGATCACCGACTATAATCCGTAGCGTCATAAAATGGTTTTGATAAAGAAATGGTTTTTAATTGTTTTGTTAGAAATATATGATGCCATCACCCTGAAAGTTTATCTCTTGTTACTATATTATTGGATCTTTCATTTCCATGATTATTCTTTCATTCTTGTTTATGAATTATATAGCACTTGTTGAGCATTTGGCTCACTACTTGCTTTCACCCTGATATTTCAGCTAGCAGATATGGTTAGATTCAAGCAGACAACACGTAAGACTTGTGATGCTGATTCGTATGTTCGGGCTCAAGTAGATTAGTGATCTTTTATGTGAGGACTCGATTTTAAATTCAGGTTGTAATAGTTAATAGTATTGGGCTGTTCCAAACCCTAAATTGTAAGATCTTGGATTCGGTGTATTTAGTTCCTTTTGTTAACTATTGTAATTATTCGTATAGTGTCTTTTGTTAAAATTGGGGCGTGCCAGGTTTTGGTATCAGAAATACGGTTTAGAGTCCCAGGACAGCCCAAATAGGTTATATATGTATATAGGTTTATAAAATATTATACTAGAGAGTAGGTATAGGTTATTCGAGTCACCCGCTAATAATTCTCTTTTATATATATATATATATCTATGCACTGTTTGGCAGCAAAGGGCACATTCCTCATCATCCTCTGAACCATCCTACACAATTGCTTTCTCTGTGTATGCTGATCTGAGGCGCGAGTTCGACTGGCTTCAGGGAAAGTACGACCGATTGTTAGAGCGATTGAAGAACGTGTATCCGGACAGCCGATATTATGGAGGGAAGCCTAAGGAGCAGATGACTGCGAGACTTGAGACTTTGGTTCAGTACGTTAACATTAAGCTTGATGAGATGCCATCGCACCGAGACCGTACCAGCCAGTATACTATCCAGATGATTGCGGACGAGCTCCAGAGTATTGTGAAGATGCTTCGTGTGGAGAAGACTACCGAACCCCGTTCTGACAAAGTGGAGCCTTAATTCTTTCCATTATCTACTTCTCATGTCGTTGTATTATTGGACTTTGTAGAATTCCATGTTGTTTTCCGTTAAATAAGCATGTTATCCCTAGATTCAGACTCTATTCCGATCTTGATGTACCTTGACCTTAATTTCTATAATTATGCACTATCATTCTATTTGCTTCCAATTGTTCTTATGCCTTTATATGCATCACCATTATTGTTTAATTTGAAACCCGATCGTATATATGAATATAATGACTTGTGACACCCTAACCTTGAAACTATCTGTATTGTTCATACCTGTTTTGATACTACTTTTATTTCAGGATCATACCACCTAAAAAGAAGAACCCGACAACAAATTCTACCACATATCCTAATATTCTTCAACTTTTGGAAACCTTACAACAAGAAATAAATGCTATAGCTCAACAACAAATAACTCTTCAAAAACAATTTGAAAACCAAGATAATCATGAACCACACCAACCACCTGATCCACCAGTACCACCTCGACAAGTTGTCACTTTCAAAGCTTTTCAGAATATGAATCCACCTGCATTTCATGATACCACTGATCCAGTAATAGCTAACATATGGATTAAGAAAATGGAAAGAGCTTTTGAATTGGTTCATCTAGGAAAAGAACAGAAGACGCCATATGCTACTGACTTTCTGAAAGGTGAAGTCATCTATTGGTGGGATTCAGTGAGAGCTATGGAAGCAAATCGGCGAATTTCTTGGGATAGGCTTGAGAGGCTATTCCAGGAAAAGTATTACCCTAAGTATATGCGGAATCAGATGGAGCTTAAATTTCTTGAATTGAAGCAATGAAGTATGTCTGTATTGGAGTACGAGAAGAAGTTTATGGAGCTGTCAAGGTTTGTGATGAAGTATACTAACACTGAGGAAGAGAAAGCAAAGAGATTCCAACAAGGATTAGAGCCTTAGATTAGAGATAGAGTGTAATAACCCCAAAATTTTCAACTTTTTGTAACCCTTGTGAATAGTGTTTTAGCTGAATGAAGAAACTTTTCATGCCACACTATGTAGGGGTTCTGTTATGGATATTCTGGGATATTATTAGTACTCTATGAAGTATATAAGTGTATGTAAAGATCGTCAGAATCCAATTCCGAACACTTTGGTTTTTCCCGGAAATCCACAAGATACGGAGAGAATTGAGTATAAGGTAACAGGATAAAAAGGATTTAAATTAAAGGATTATAATAGAGGATCATAAAAAGGAATATAATGTATTGAGAAAGGTTAAGGGAACCTAAGTAATAAGATCCCGGGTATGATCCTTCAAACGATAAACAAGAACGAAAGTTAAGCAAACCGTATAACAGATCAGCGGTCATTAGGCAAACGATTAGGAAGTTAATCAAAGGGATTAGGGGGAATGATGTCATCCAACCAATAGAAAGAGGACAAGGAAGGGAGGATGACATCATGAGGATGACATAAGCATGACATGGGAAGGAAGGAGGTGTGGTAGCTTTGTAACCACACAATTTCAAGGGCAAGAAAGTAATTGACTAAATCAAATACAAAACAAGTCAACCAAGCCAAGTAAAAATCATTCTCATCAAAAATCAAAAGCAACCAAGGCATGAGTTCTTCATTTGCTCTCGGCTTTTAGCATTTTTAAAGGCATAGAATTTCAAAACTCAAGATCCAAGCCTCCTAAATTGGTAAGATAATTCCCTAATCATCTTCATGCTTAGTTAGGACTATATCATGAGTTTAAGCCATTAATTCTTTCTCAATCTTCTTCATTTAATCAAAGAAGAAGACAATGAATAGTGTTTTCAAGTTTTTAACTTGAACTTTTTCTTGTTTTTCTTGAAGATCCAAGCATTCTTAAGACTTCTCAAAGCTTCTTAAGGCTTCCTAGCTCCACCCACCACTTCAAGGAAGGTATACCATCTCCAAACCCTAGATTCCTATATATTATAAGATGATTTTGATTAGTGGGTTGATATTGTAGCTTGTTGTTATGATTTAGAGTTTGGGATTTGGAATGGTAGTGAAATGGAATGGTAATTGTTGTGGTTTTGATTTAAAGGAACTTAAGTATGATTAAAGTTAAGTTTAAGCATAAGTATGAATGATTAAATTGAATTGGTTGGGGTTGTTATGATGTGATAAGGATGGATGTTTGTTGTGTGTTGGATTTGAGGTGGGTTTGTGGTTGGTTTTGTATGGTTTAAAATTGGGAAATCGCGTAAATATAGCCGTCGTAACGTCCGATTTTCTTTGGACTGTTTTTGTGCATAGAATTAGGACCCGAGAACCCCCTGCTAGATTATGACCACTGCCATGTTTAGATAGCTCATGTTACGAGCTTCGTTTTGATATGTAGTTCGTTCGATTCCGATGCACGGTTTAGGAGAAACGACCGTTTCAAGTAACGGCGTTTCGCGAACGAAACTTTTTCCCTCGCCTTACTTTGAAACATAGGTTAAAGACCAAAAAGGGTTAATTAATGTATGAAACATTTATGGTAAGTGTGTTAGGCAGTTGGTAAGACACTCGCGAAAGAATCGCTTTAAAACTCGTAAAGGTTAAATTATTAAAAATGGTGGAGCTGAGGGTACCCGAGTGACTTAAGCGAATCGGTGAGCGCAAAACAAGCGTTAGAGTCTAAGTTAGTTAAAGTATAGATTTACAAGTGATTTTGGTTTAATTCCAACTTACTTGTTGTTTATAGGTTACCAGACTCGTCCCGAGCCTTTCTCACCCCCAAGTCGCTCAGGCAAGTATTCTATCCGTTATACTGTTGTTGTGATGTATACATTTGTATATGCATGATCTTGCGATAAATGCATATTGGTTATTTAGCAAATTCTTGCGATATATTGTAGCATGTGATATGGTATATATGCATGCCTGTTTCATATTCTTGAAATATATATCTGTTGGTTCAGTTGATAATACCTATGCTAGAGGATAGCGGTAACTTGCATATACCCTTAGTATAGGGACCCAAAGGTGAAAATATTTTCTAAAACCGGGAGTCGAGGATCCCGAGTAGATTTTGTATATATGGATATGGATATATATATATATATTTATATATATATATATGGTTATAGTTTTCCAAACTATTAATCGAATAAGGTTTATTCGATAACTTTAAACTTTATTTTATTATTGAATATTATTTCGAATATTATTCGAAGGCGTATGACTCCTTTTGTTTATTTATCTGAATATTACTTGAATATTCATCGGAGGGCTTATGACTCTTTTATATTATTTATTGAATATTATTTGAATATTCATTCGAAGGCTTATGACTCAGTTTATATTATTTAATGAATATTATTTGAATATTCATTTGAGGATCTATGACTCCGATTATTTGTCGAGGTATATTTTTTATTTTATTAAAGAATTAGGTGTCAATAATCAAACTTATTTTCGATTATTCAAATAAAGATAGTACTTTCATATAAGTATATCTTTGGTTATTTAATACTCGTTTCAAGTATAAGTTTTAATACTTCTACTTCAATTATTTTTATAAAGATTATTCTTTATGGGAATATTATTTAAATATTAACATTCAGTCATTTTCTAAATATTATGGGGACTGATTTACTTCATTAAATCAGTTTTACTCCAAACACTCTTTAAAGTGTTTTCGAGTCTTTAAAATGATTTTCAAAAGTTAGAGCGGATCCCAAAACTATTTTTATATTTAAGATCTTCCTTTTAAAAAGGGGATTTAAATACTCGCTCAAAACATGGGGGATCCAGCTCGGTGGTGTGTTTTATATTCGCAACAAGGTTGCTGTCTTGGTAAAAGAGTTTTTGATTACTTACCCAATATTCGGGAAGTAAAATTCTTGGAACAAGTTAATCCATTAACAGGCATCGCCTGGGAAATATCGGTGAGTTTTCCTTTCCAACTAGATACGACTTCTTGTTGGAGCCGTATCAACAAGTTTCTACTTGGGGAAAGGGGGAAATGAGCTTTACGTTTCAGAGTCATGGATTTCATCTGAACTAGGAGTGGCGTAAGTGGTCGAGTAGCGCCGGCCCAGCCTTATTATATTGGCCCAAATGGCCTGGAAGTTCCGCTAAGGCGGTCCATTCCTTAGGAGTTCAGTGTTCGGTTGATAAGTAAATCCGACAGGTTCTCCTCTACATGTAGAAAATGGTGGGGTTGTACTACTACGACTGATCATCGTAAGTGGTCTTCCTGGCGCGGTAAACTCCCGTAATGAGTTCATCATCCATTTGGATAATTCTGCAACACTACCCGTAGCATTTCGATCAAAAGGCTACTAATGGGTGGTTGCCGAAGCATTGACAGGGTCAAACATTTTTATTGGTGTATCCATTGAATGAAGTATCTCGTAACTTCATCTCTTTTCAAAATATTTCAAAGATCAAATATTTTCAAGTTTTATTTGTGGTCTCATCTATGGGATGACCTCGTGAATCTTATAATACTTTGAACGGTGATAGTTCAAGTAGCTTTATAAATGATATAAGTGTGGGGAAGTATTGGTAACTTCATTCCTTGTTTTTACTTATATCTAGTAAGTAATTATCTTACACACGATAAAGATTCTAGTAAGTATCCATTTAGATACTTGTATTATTGTTATCACTACATATTATCTTGCGAGCTGTAAGGCTCACTCTTGCTTTATTTCTTCATCACACAACAACAGTTAGGAGAGATGGCCAGACTCCAGCAGACCCAGCGCAAGCGCGTGGGAAGCGTCCCGCGTCTTCCCGATGATGTTGTAGCTGCTATAGCTGCAGAGGTAGATCCATTGTAGTTCAGACCATCTACTTTTGAGAATCAAATTATGTATAATTATAACTTGTGGCAGATAATGGCAATTAACTGTAAATTATCAAGTAATCATTTTGGGTTGTAATAATTTTAAATTGTGGATTCAAAGACTTGTACTTATTTCAATTTCATCTCTGAGACTATAACGGGTTGTGGTGTGTGTTAGTGTGGGGTCACAGCATGAGGTTATTTATTATTAATTAAGTGAAGTGATATTGTGGAAAGAAAGACCGTGACAACCCGGATCCCCGACCCCGGATCTGGGGGTGTTACAGAAATGGTATCAGAGCTAAGCGTTATAAACCTCAGAGATGATGCGTCGATATAATAACAAACTCACAAAGATAATAAGAACTCTTGCCAAGTTCATGGTCGGACTACTTAAAGTAGTGCTGACAGTTAAAACCCTTACGGGAACCCTTATAAGTATCATGATAGTAACTTAGCTCGTTTAATGTGTAGGCGCCTGAGATAGAGGACCCTGAGATGTTCGAGCGTGAGCATGATGAGGCATTGCTAGATGTTGAGGATCAGGAGGAGCCTGAGATGGAGGAGGATGAGGAGGACCCCTCAGAGGAGCCTGAGA
This sequence comes from Apium graveolens, assembly GCF_009905375.1. Lineage (NCBI taxonomy): Eukaryota > Viridiplantae > Streptophyta > Magnoliopsida > Apiales > Apiaceae > Apium > Apium graveolens. Next base: position 139,007,856 of record NC_133647.1, read on the forward strand.
TGGAGGTCATTGTTGTTTCAGATGAGGAGGACCCCTCAGAGGAGTCAGAGACAGAGGTTATTGCTATTCCAGATGAGGAGGACCCGGATGAGGTCCCAGTAGCTGAGGAGCGTGTTGGACCTATGGTAGTGTATGCTGGTATCCCATTACCCACACTTCCGGTGGTCAGAGCCCCTACCCCTCCACCACTATCTTGGATTCCTGATGATGACAGCTCAGAGACCCATACTTCCGAGCCTAGGCAGACCGAGGAGGCACCCTCAGCGGCTCCGGATTCACCACCTCTTGACCCTGCCCACAGGCAGTCTTCGTTAGCTCATGGATATGTTCAGGATGTATTGAGGACCCGAGTGGCTGTTGCCGAGGGCCGACTAGATGAGGCCAGGAGGGAGTTGGATGCAGAGAGGGCGGGTAGGCGTACCCGAGCTTATGAGACTAGGGCTTCTATACCCCGATCCTTGAGGAGGGAGCTTACGGGGATAGAGCTCACATCCCGAGCGAGGCTCAGATCGCTCCAGGGGGACAGGCATGGTAGGATCTCCAGGCGGCAGGCCGACTATATCTTCCGTCGTGCGATGGAAAGGGTTTGGGAGCTGACCCGCTCCGGTGTGTGATTCAGGATTGACGATGGAATAGTCTAGTTGTCTAGTTAGCCGAGGCCTTAGTAAGAGCCAATTTTCCGGGATAGTTGACTTGTATATAGCATCCCTTTTTCTGACTAGACAGATAGACTCTTGTGTATCACTTTTGGGACAGATGACTGTAGCACTGTTGTACTTTTGACCAGATCAAACTATGTATTCTCGCATTATGTATATATTTGTTTCCTTTCGGTTCAGTTCCATAGTGACGGGATCACTGTTTTTATCATTATTATTACTGCACTTCGTATTAGAACTTTCTTAAAATAATAGAATTGCGATATACGTTCTCCCCATTATAAGAGCTGTGCAAGGTACAATGTTGTATATGATTGTGACCTAACGTTGAATTTTCCCAATGATTGTTTTTATTATTATCAGAGTCATGCCGCCAAGAAAGATTGGAACTAGGGCGAACCCTGGATCTGAGGACCAGGGAAGCCATAATCAGGACAATAGAAACCAAGAACACAGTGAAGAGGAAGATGAGGATTATGTGGAACAGGATGACTCCCTGTATGAAGAGGAAGAGGAAACATATGATGTTGAGGGATTTGAGATAGAGGCTGAAGAAGGAGAAACCGAGGTTGAGCAACCAGTACCAAACCCAGGCATGGATCCCATGAGCCAGTTCATGCAACTCCTAAGGCAGAATTTGGAACGTCAACCCAACCCACCCCCTCAAGGAAGTAACAATGCTGTGGCAAACTCTTTCAGGGCTTTTAAGTCCCTTAAGCCCCCTGAGTTCCACGGATCAGCCGACCCAGTTGAGGCAAGGGCATGGTTAAAGGAGATGGAGAAATCTTTTGAGATTTTGAGTATCGATGAGGCACAGAAAACTGTATTTGCTACCTACCTTCTGAAAGGAGAAGCTAACTACTGGTGGGAGGCCAAGAAAAACATGGAGATAGATGCTATTATAACCTGGGAGAGATTTAGTCAGTTGTTTCTGGGAAAGTATTTCCCGAGGTTTATGGAAAACCAGATGGAGCTCAAGTTCTTGGAGCTAAAGCAGAATAACTTGTCTGTAGCAGAGTACGAAGCGAAATTTACTGAGTTATCAAGGTTTGTGCCGGAGTTTGTGAGCACCGAGGAAAAGAAAGCTAGGAGGTTTCAGCAGGGACTGAAACCATGGATTCAGAATAGGGTGGCAATCCTTGAGCTTATGGACTATGCCACTCTGGTGCAAAAGGCAACGATTGTAGAAGTCGGAAGTGAACAGATGCAGAAGGAAAGAGAGAAGAAAGGAATAAAGAGGAAAAGTATGAGCATGGGTGGAGGTTCCGCAGGAAGGAGCTTCCCAACTAGATTTAATCGAGGAGCAATGTCCCTGCCAGGAAGGAACACTGGGTTTAAGCGACCAATGAGTGTGAGTGTGAGCCAGGGCGGCCAGAAGTCAAGAATGTCCTATTCCAACCAGTCTCGACCCCCATTGCCAGCCTGTAACATATGTGGAAGGAATCACACTGGGGAGTGTAAAGGAAAGCCAGTAACCTGCTTTAAGTGTGGGCAAGTGGGCCACTATTCTCACAAATGCCCTTCGTCAGCCCCTGCCATCATTCCAACCACCACTTGTCATCAGTGCGGACGCCCAGGTCATTGGAAGAGGGAATGCCCAATGAACAAACCAGCAGCTTCGGGAGCAAGCAGGGCTGCTTCTAATAAGCCACCTACTGCGAGGACTTTCAACATGACAGTCCAGGATGCTATGAAAGATTCAGATGTGATAGCAGGTACCCTTTCTCTAAATTCAGTCAGTGCAAATGTTTTATTTGATTCGGGAGCAACTAAATCTTTTATATCAAAGGACCTTGCGCGTAAGTTAAGACTTAAGGCTGAACCCTTGATAGAACCCTTACAAGTAGAAATAGCCAATCATGAAATTATTCCTGTTAACCAGATTCACCCCGCCTGTGAGATAGGCATAGGGGAGCAATCTTTCGGTGTTGATCTGATTCCTTTTAAATTAGGGGAGTTTGATGTAATTTTGGGAATGGACTGGCTATCTAGCAACGATGCTCAGATAGACTGTAAAGGGAAGAAAGTTAAGTTAAATGTCCCAGGGAAGAAAGAAGTTATATTTAGAGGAAAGAGGCAGATGCAGAAATTTTTGACTATGGCCCAGGCCAAAAGGATGCTACGAAAAGGAAGTGAGGCTTACCTAGCCTATGTGGTGGACACGCAGAAGGAGGTGCCCAACTTACAAGATATTCCAGTAGTCAACGAATTTGAAGATGTATTCCCACAAGACCTTCCGGGATTACCACCCGATAGAGTGATTGAATTTGCTATTGAGTTGGCCCCAGGGACGGCGCCAGTTTCAAAAGCACCTTACCGGTTAGCCCCGTTAGAAATGAAGGAATTAGCTATCCAATTGCAGGAACTCTTGGATAAGGGTATGATAAGTCCCAGTGTGTCTCCGTGGGGAGCACCAGTTTTATTTGTTAAGAAGAAAGATGGGAGCATGAGGTTGTGCATCGACTATAGAGAGTTGAACAAGCTAACCATAAAGAACAGGTACCCATTACCTAGAATAGACGATCTGTTCGACCAGCTAAAGGATGCTGTTTATTTTTCCAAGATCGACCTGAGAACTGGATATCACCAACTAAAGATTAAACCCGAAGATATTTCCAAGACAGCGTTCCGTACCAGGTATGGGCATTATGAGTTCTTGGTAATGTCCTTTGGATTAACCAACGCCCCAGCGGCTTTCATGGATTTAATGAATAGAGTATTTAAGAAGTACTTGGACAAGTGTGTGATAGTTTTTATCGATGATATTTTGATCTACTCAAGGACTGAGGCAGAACATGCAGAGCATTTGAGGATAGCTCTAGGAATACTCAGAGAGGAACAGTTATATGCCAAATTCTCGAAGTGTGAATTCTGGCGGAATGAAGTACAGTTTTTAGGACATGTGATCAATAAAGAAGGAGTATTGGTCGACCCCTCCAAGATAGAGGCGGTCTCAAATTGGGAAAGGCCAACCACACCCACAGAGGTAAGGAGTTTCATAGGATTGGCCGGCTACTATCGTAGATTTGTACAGGACTTTGCGAAGATCGCAACCCCTTTGACACGACTTACTCGTAAGACAGAGAAGTTTGAATGGACGGAGAAATGCGAGAACAGTTTTCAGGAATTAAAGAAAAGGTTGATAACGGCTCCGGTATTGGCATTGCCGGACGGAAAAGGAGATTTTGTGATATATAGTGACGCGTCGCACAAATGATTAGGATGTGTGCTTATGCAGCACGGTAAAGTTATTGCGTATGCGTCGAGACAACTGAAGGAATACGAGGTTAGATATCCTACTCATGACCTTGAGCTCGCGGCATTAGTATTTGCTTTAAAAATTTGGAGGCACTACTTGTATGGAGAGAAGTGCGAGATTTTCGCAGACCATAAGAGCCTCAAGTACATATTTACGCAGAAAGAGCTTAACATGCGCCATAGGAGATGGTTAGAACTAATCAAGGACTATGATTGTGAGATTCTCTATCATCCAGGGAAAGCCAATGTGGTGGCTGATGCCCTTAGTAGAAAGGAAAGACTCAGAATGATAACGACTTTGGAAGAATTGATAAGGGATTTTGAGAAAATGGAAATAGAAGTAAAAGTAACCGGAACCGGAACTGAAAAGCTTTTTGAGATCTCAATGCAGCCAGAGTTATTGGAAAAGATCAGATTGTGCCAGGAGAAGATAATGAATGAAGGCAGAAAGTCAATGACTGGAGAGGAGATCCATACTGAGAAAGATGATAAAGGGGTAATGAGGTACTCCTACCGAATTTGGGTTCCGAATGTTCAAGAACTTAAAAATGAGATTTTGGATGAAAGCCATAGTTCAAGGTATTCCATTCACCCGGGAAGTACCAAGATGTATAGGGATTTGAAGGAATATTACTGGTGGCCCAACATGAAGAGGGACGTAGCAGAATGGGTAAATAAGTGTTTGACTTGCCAAAGAGTAAAGGCAGAGCACCAAAGACCCAGTGGACTTTTGCGACCCCTGGAGATTCCCGAATGGAAATGGGAACAGATAGCGATGGATTTTGTTGTAGGCTTGCCAAGGACGAAAGCCAATCACGACGCCATTTGGGTAATTATAGACCGACTGACAAAGTCAGCTCATTTCATTCCTATCAATGAGAGATACACAGTCGATAGACTGGTGGACATTTACCTTAAGGAAATAGTGGCGCGACATGGAGTCCCAGCGTCCATTGTCTCAGACCGAGACCTCAGGTTCAACTCCAGATTTTGGAGGAGCCTTCAGGAATGTGCGGGGACCAAGTTAAATATGAGTACCGCGTACCATCCCCAAACGGATGGACAGAGTGAAAGGACCATCCAGACACTAGAGGATATGTTGAGAGTCTGTGCAATAGACTTTAAAGGAAGTTGGGATGATCACTTGCCGTTGATCGAGTTTTCTTATAATAATAGCTTTCATGCTAGCATCGGAATGCCGCCTTATGAGGCTCTGTACGGAAGAAGGTGTCGATCTCCCTTATACTGGGATGAAGTAGGAGAGCGGAAGATGCTCGGACCCGAAGTGGTCCAAAGGACCAAAGATATAGTGGATCTTATCAGAGGGCGACTTGTAGCAGCCCAAGACAGACAAAAGAAATACGCAGACCTAGCCCGAAAGGACAAGGAATATGAAGTAGGGGACTTAGTACTGTTGAAAGTATCCCCTTGGAAGGGATTAATGAGGTTCGGAAAGAAAGGAAAACTAAGCCCAAGATACATTGGACCTTTTGAGATATTAAGACGGATTGGAAAGTTAGCTTACGAGCTAGCCCTACCCCCTAATTTGCAACAAGTTCATAATGTGTTCCATGTGTCAATGCTAAGGAGGTATCATCGGGATGCCAGGCACATAGTGGAGTACGAGCAGGTGGATATGCAGCCAGATCTAACTTACGTGGAGAAGCCAGTAAGGATTATGGATAAGAAGGAGCAGGTGCTTCGGAACAAAGTGATCAAGCTAGTCAGAGTACTATGGCAGAATCATAATGTGGAAGAATCAACTTGGGAACTAGAGAGCACAATGCTAGAAAAGTACCCCCATTTATTTTCTGTTTGATTCCGGGACGGAATCCTTTTAAGGAGGGGAGACTGTAATAACCCCAAAATTTTCAACTTTTTGTAACCCTTGTGAATAGTGTTTTAGCTGAATGAAGAAACTTTTCATGCCACACTATGTAGGGGTTCTGTTATGGATATTCTGGGATATTATTAGTACTCTATGAAGTATATAAGTGTATGTAAAGATCGTCAGAATCCAATTCCGAACACTTTGGTTTTTCCCGGAAATCCACAAGATACGGAGAGAATTGAGTATAAGGTAACAGGATAAAAAGGATTTAAATTAAAGGATTATAATAGAGGATCATAAAAAGGAATATAATGTATTGAGAAAGGTTAAGGGAACCTAAGTAATAAGATCCCGGGTATGATCCTTCAAACGATAAACGAGAACGAAAGTTAAGCAAACCGTATAACAGATCAGCGGTCATTAGGCAAACGATTAGGAAGTTAATCAAAGGGATTAGGGGGAATGATGTCATCCAACCAATAGAAAGAGGACAAGGAAGGGAGGATGACATCATGAGGATGACATAAGCATGACATGGGAAGGAAGGAGGTGTGGTAGCTTTGTAACCACACAATTTCAAGGGCAAGAAAGTAATTGACTAAATCAAATACAAAACAAGTCAACCAAGCCAAGTAAAAATCATTCTCATCAAAAATCAAAAGCAACCAAGGCATGAGTTCTTCATTTGCTCTCGGCTTTTAGCATTTTTAAAGGCATAGAATTTCAAAACTCAAGATCTAAGCCTCCTAAATTGGTAAGATAATTCCCTAATCATCTTCATGCTTAGTTAGGACTATATCATGAGTTTAAGCCATTAATTCTTTCTCAATCTTCTTCATTTAATCAAAGAAGAAGACAATGAATAGTGTTTTCAAGTTTTTAACTTGAACTTTTTCTTGTTTTTCTTGAAGATCCAAGCATTCTTAAGACTTCTCAAAGCTTCTTAAGGCTTCCTAGCTCCACCCACCACTTCAAGGAAGGTATACCATCTCCAAACCCTAGATTCCTATATATTATAAGATGATTTTGATTAGTGGGTTGATATTGTAGCTTGTTGTTATGATTTAGAGTTTGGGATTTGGAATGGTAGTGAAATGGAATGGTAATTGTTGTGGTTTTGATTTAAAGGAACTTAAGTATGATTAAAGTTAAGTTTAAGCATAAGTATGAATGATTAAATTGAATTGGTTGGGGTTGTTATGATGTGATAAGGATGGATGTTTGTTGTGTGTTGGATTTGAGGTGGGTTTGTGGTTGGTTTTGTATGGTTTAAAATTGGGAAATCGCGTAAACATAGCCGTCGTAACGTCCGATTTTCTTTGGACTGTTTTTGTGCATAGCATTAGGACCCGAGAACCCCCTGCTAGATTATGACCACTGCCATGTTTAGATAGCTCATGTTACGAGCTTCGTTTTGATATGTAGTTCGTTCGATTCCGATGCACGGTTTAGGAGAAACGACCGTTTCAAGTAACGGCGTTTCGCGAACGAAACTTTTTCCCTCGCCTTACTTTGAAACATAGGTTAAAGACCAAAAAGGGTTAATTAATGTATGAAACATTTATGGTAAGTGTGTTAGGCAGTTGGTAAGACACTCGTGAAGGAATCGCTTTAAAACTCGTAAAGGTTAAATTATTAAAAATGGTGGAGCCGAGGGTACCCGAGTGACTTAAGCGAATCGGTGAGCGCAAAACAAGCGTTAGAGTCTAAGTTAGTTAAAGTATAGATTTACAAGTGATTTTGGTTTAATTCCAACTTACTTGTTGTTTATAGGTTACCAGACTCGTCCCGAGCCTTTCTCACCCCCAAGTCGCTCAGGCAAGTATTCTATCCGTTATACTGTTGTTGTGATGTATACATTTGTATATGCATGATCTTGCGATAAATGCATATTGGTTATTTAGCAAATTCTTGCGATATATTGTAGCATGTGATATGGTATATATGCATGCCTGTTTCATATTCTTGAAATATATATCTGTTGGTTCAGTTGATAATACCTATGCTAGAGGATAGCGGTAACTTGCATATACCCTTAGTATAGGGACCCAAAGGTGAAAATATTTTCTAAAACCGGGAGTCGAGGATCCCGAGTAGATTTTGTATATATGGATATGGATATATATATATATTTATATATATATATGGTTATAGTTTTCCAAACTATTAATCGAATAAGGTTTATTCGATAACTTTAAACTTTATTTTATTATTGAATATTATTTCGAATATTATTCGAAGGCGTATGACTCCTTTTGTTTATTTATCTGAATATTACTTGAATATTCATCGGAGGGCTTATGACTCTTTTATATTATTTATTGAATATTATTTGAATATTCATTCGAAGGCTTATGACTCAGTTTATATTATTTAATGAATATTATTTGAATATTCATTTGAGGATCTATGACTCCGATTATTTGTCGAGGTATATTTTTTATTTTATTAAAGAATAAGGTGTCAATAATCAAACTTATTTTCGATTATTCAAATAAAGATAGTACTTTCATATAAGTATATCTTTGGTTATTTAATACTCGTTTCAAGTATAAGTTTTAATACTTCTACTTCAATTATTTTTATAAAGATTATTCTTTATGGGAATATTATTTAAATATTAACATTCAGTCATTTTCTAAATATTCTGGGGACTGATTTACTTCATTAAATCAGTTTTACTCCAAACACTCTTTAAAGTGTTTTCGAGTCTTTAAAATGATTTTCAAAAGTTAGAGCGGATCCCAAAACTATTTTTATATTTAAGATCTTCCTTTTAAAAAGGGGATTTAAATACTCGCTCAAAACATGGGGGATCCAGCTCGGTAGTGTGTTTTATATTCGCAACAAGGTTGCTGTCTTGGTAAAAGAGTTTTTGATTACTTACCCAATATTCGGGAAGTAAAATTCTTCGAACAAGTTAATCCATTAACAGGCATCGCCTGGGAAATATCGGTGAGTTTTCCTTTCCAACTAGATACGACTTCTTGTTGGAGCCGTATCAACAAGTTTCTACTTGGGGAAAGGGGGAAACGAGCTTTACGTTTCAGAGTCATGGATTTCATCTGTACTAGGAGTGGCGTAAGTGGTCGAGTAGCGCCGGCCCAGCCTTATTATATTGGCCCAAATGGCCTGGAAGTTCCGCTAAGGCGGTCCATTCCTTAGGAGTTCAGTGTTCGGTTGACAAGTAAATCCGACAGGTTCTCCTCTACATGTAGAAAATGGTGGGGTTGTACTACTACGACTGATCATCGTAAGTGGTCTTCCTGGCGCGGTAAACTCCCGTAATGAGTTCATCGTCCATTTGGATAATTCTGCAACACTACCCGTAGCATTTCGATCGAAAGGCTACTAATGGGTGGTTGCCGAAGCATTGACAGGGTCAAACATTTTTATTGGTGTATCCATTGAATGAAGTATCTCGTAACTTCATCTCTTTTCAAAATATTTCAAAGATCAAATATTTTCAAGTTTTATTTGTGGTCTCATCTATGGGATGACCTCGTGAATCTTATAATACTTTGAACGGTGATAGTTCAAGTAGCTTTATAAATGATATAAGTGTGGGGAAGTATTGGTAACTTCATTCCTTGTTTTTACTTATATCTAGTAAGTAATTATCTTACACACGATAAAGATTCTAGTAAGTATCCATTTAGATACTTGTATTATTGTTATCACTACATATTATCTTGCGAGCTGTAAGGCTCACTCTTGCTTTATTTCTTCATCACACAACAACAGTTAGGAGAGATGGCCAGACTCCAGCAGACCCAGCGCAAGCGCGTGGGAAGCGTCCCGCGTCTTCCCGATGATGTTGTAGCTGCTATAGCTGCAGAGGTAGATCCATTGTAGTTCAGACCATCTACTTTTGAGAATCAAATTATGTATAATTATAACTTGTGGCAGATAATGGCAATTAACTGTAAATTATCAAGTAATCATTTTGGGTTGTAATAATTTTAAATTGTGGATTCAAAGACTTGTACTTATTTCAATTTCATCTCTGAGACTATAACGGGTTGTGGTGTGTGTTAGTGTGGGGTCACAGCATGAGGTTATTTATTATTAATTAAGTGAAGTGATATTGTGGAAAGAAAGACCGTGACAACCCGGATCCCCGACCCCGGATCTGGGGGTGTTACATAGAGTGGCTATGTTCGAGCTTGATACTTATGCTGGAGTAGTACAGAAAGCTCTCTGATTGAGAGTAATGGGATACAATCAAGGAAAGAAAAGGATAACAAGAAGAGAAAGGTTCCATTTTATGGAGAGAAGTCTGAAGCCGGAAGCCCACAAGACAGGAGTGTGAAAAGGATTGTATTCCACAAGGGTGGAAATTTTTAGAATAAGGGAAATTTGAATAAGAGACAAGATCCTAAGGGGAACAACTAGCCAAGCCAAGGACAAGTTGGAGAAAATAGATTTTAGAGAACAGAATGCAAGCATTCTGGAAAAAGACATCCAGGAGTGTGTAATAAGCTGAACATGACAAACTATAGATGCAACTAGAAGGGGCACTTGGCTAACGAGTGTAAGATACCGAAGCCGGGAGTTACATGCTATAAGTGTGGAAAGACTGGACACATAGCTAGGGAATGCAAGTCAACTGGACTAGTCAAGGCTTTGATGAACATGGCAAGTACTAGTGCAAGCATGCCAGCTGAGGTATTGGCATTACCTCCACCATCTACAGCCCACAAATAACAACAAGGACATTTAATTTAAAGATGAAGGACGCTATTCAGAATTCTGAGGTGATAGCAGGTACACTTTTAATGAATAATGTTGAAGCTAAGGTATTGATTGATTCTGGAGCTACTAGATCTTTTATATCAGAAACTTTTGTTGATAAACTTAAATGTGATAAAATTACTTTGAACGAGGTAATAGATGTGGTAATTGCGAACCAAGAGAAGATTCCTTTGAGTCAATTCTGTCCTACGTGTGAGATTGATATTTCAGGATATAAATTTTTAGCAGACTTGATACTTTTCAAGCTAGGGGAGTTTGATATATTCTTAGGCATGGATTGGTTAGGAGAGAATAATGCTCAGATAAATTGTAAATCTAAGAAAGTGTATTTAAAGACAGAGAGTGGAGAGAATGTGATATTTAAGGGTCAGAGGCAAGAGCGATTGTTTCTTACAATCGTCCATGCTAAGAAACTGCTTAGGAAAGGTTGCGAATCGTTCCTAGCCTATGTAGTAGATTCAGAAAGAGAGAGCCTCAGCATGGAAGGTATTCCCGTAGTCAACGAATTTCCAGATGTGTTTCCAGACGAACTACAAGGTTTACCGCCAGATCGACAAATTGAGTTTGAGATCAACCTTGCTCCAGGAACGGAACCAGTTTCGAAGGCACCTTATAGAATGGCACCAGCAGAAATGAAGGAGTTGGTGAGCCAGCTACAAGAATTGTTGGACAAAGGAGTGATACGGCCAAGTACATCGCCATGGGGAGCACCTGTTCTATTTGTAAAAAAGGATGGAAGCATGAGGTTATGCATAGACTATCGGTAGTTGAATAAGATGACGATTAAGAACCGTTACCCGCTACCAAGGATAGATAATTTATTTGATCAGCTAAAAGGAGCTAAGTGTTTTTCCAAGATTGATTTAAGATCAGGATACCATCAATTAAATATCAAAGCAGACGACATCCCGAAAATAGCATTCAACACAAGATATGGACATTATGAATTTTAGTGATGCCTTTTGAGTTGACTAATGCCCCTGCAGCATTTATGGATCTGATGAACCGGGTATTTAAAAAGTATTTGGACAAGTTTGTAGTGGTATTCATTGATGATATTCTTATATATTCAAAGTCAGAAGAAGAACACGTGCAGCATCTATGGATAGCATTGGATATACTCCGACAAGAGAAGTTGTATGCCAAGTTTTCTAAATGTGAGTTCTGGTTAAAGGAAGTTCAATTTTTGGGACATGTTATTGGAAGTGAAGGAGTCAAAGTGGATCCGGCAAAGATTGAGGCAATTATGTGTTGGGAGATACCAAAGACACCTACGGAAGTGCGAAGTTTTCTAGGATTGGCGGGATACTATAGAAGATTTGTTAAAGATTTCTTGAAAATTGCCACGCCATTGACTAAGTTGACTAGGAAGAATTAGAAATTTGAGTGGAATGCAGAATGTGAAGATAGTTTTCAAGAATTGAAGCAGAGGTTGGTTACAGCTCCGGTGTTAGTATTACCAGACAATCAAGGAGATTTTGGGATTTTCAGTGATACCTCACATAAAGGTCTGGGTTGTGTGCTAATGCAACACAACAAGGTGATTGCGTGTGCATCAAGATAGCTGAAACTACATGAATTAAAGTATCCTACACATGACTTGGAATTAGCAGCTATAGTATTTGCACTTAAGATTTGGAGACATTACCTTTACGGAGAAAGGTGTGAGATCTACACGGATCAAAAGAGTTTAAAGTATATTTTCACTCAGAAGGAGCTGAACATGAGGTAAAGGAGATGGTTGGAGTTGATTAAGGACTATGATTGCTCGATAAATTATCATCCGGGAAAGGCGAACGTGGTAGCTGATGCTTTGAGTCAGAAGGAGAGATTGAATATGGTAGCAATACCAAAGGAATTATCTGAAGAAATTAAGAGATTTGAATTAGAACTTTGTGGTTGCGGAAAAGTTGAAGAGATTTATCATACTATGACTTTTCAGCCAACATTGTTAGAAAAGATAAAGAAATGTCTGGAATAAGTGATGAAACAGGAGAATAATCAACTGACCGGAGAAGAGATTTGTACTCAAAGGGATGAACAAGGTATATTAAGGTTTTCCTCAAGAATTTGGATTCCCCATGTGACTAAATTGAAGAATGAGATATTGCAAGAAGCTCACAACTCTAGATTTTCAATCCATCTGGGAAGCACCAAGATGTACCAGGACTTGAAGCAGAACTTTTGGTGGCCAAATATGAAGCGAGAAGTAGCAGAATGGGTTGCGAAGTGCTATACTTGTCAGAAAGTGAATGCAGAACATCAAAGACCAAGCGGATTAATTTAGCCCTTAAAGATTCCAGAATAGAAGTGGAAAAACATTGCCATGGAATTTATAGTAGGATTACCATGAACGAAATCCGGACATGACGCTATATGGGTTATAGTTGATCGCCTTACAAAATCGGCAAATTTTCTTCCAATAATGAGAAGTCTTCATTGGACAGATTGGTCCATCTGTATGTGCGTGAAATTATATTATGACATGGCGTGCCTGTATCGATAGTTTCAGACAGAGATCCTCGATTTAACTCGAGATTCTGGAAGCAATTTCAAGAAAGTCTTGACACAAAGTTAAACATGAGCACGGCGTATCATCCGCAGACTGACGGTCAAAGTGAAAGGACAATTCAAACAATCGAAGACATGTTGTGCAGTTGTGCGATTGATTTTGCGGGAAGTTGGGACGACCACCTGCCATTGGTAGAATTCTCCTATAACAACAGCTATCACACCAGTATTGGCATGCCACCATACGAAGCTTTATATGGACGGAAGTGCAGATCACCAACCAGTTGGGATGAAGTGGGAGAAGGAAAGATTCTAGGCCCGGAATTGGTGCAACAAATGCATGAGACAATCAAATTGATTCAGAAGAGATTACTTGCTGCTCAAGATAGGCAAAGAAAGTATGCAGACCCGACACGTAAGGATATCAGATTCCAAGTAGGTGAAGCCATATTGCTGAAAGTATCACCGAGGAAAGGATTGTCTAGATTTGGCAAGAAAGGGAAGTTAGCACCTAGATATATTGGTCCTTTTGAAGTACTGAGTCAAGTAGGGAAGGTGGCCTATGAATTAGTTTTTCCGCCTCAGTATCAGCATGTGCATAATGTGTTTCATGTGTCATTACTTAAGAAGTATAATCCTGATGTCAACCATGTGATAGAGTATGAACCTATAGAGATTCGGGCAGACCTGTCATTTATGGAGCAACCTGTCAAAATACTCGAATGGCAAGAGAAAAGTCTTAGAAATAAGTTGGTCAAGTTGGTAAGAGTACTTTGGAGAAATCCCAAGGTTGAAGAGTCAACGTGGGAACTAGAGTCGGATATGCGTAGCAGGTATCCTCACTTATTCTCCTAGATTCTGAGGACAGAATCCTTTAAGGGGGAGAGGATGTTACGACCGGTATTTCTAAATCTTATATATGTAATTGTGTGTTTATAATTGAGATTTAAATTGTGTGGAATTATAAATGTGGGTGATTATTGTTTTGAGTGCCTATAAATTAAGTGTTTAATGTATTAGTATATATATAAAATTTTGAAAAGAGATTCTTATTATTTAGTATTTTTAAATGATAATCAAAAGTATTTTATTCTATATGAAAAATTGATTTTTAAAAATCTTTTAGCAACAAATTTTCAAATCTTATATCATTAAATTTCTACAATCATAAGCTATTTTATAATATATATTTTGTGATTTATGGAAGTGCATTTATATTTATAAAAATTGTTTTATATAAATTAGTAAATTTTAAATTTTCAATTTACTTAGTTGCCCATGCATGCATTTTGCTCCCAACTCAAGTTAATGGCAAACTTTGAAATTCCAACCCCACTAACTACTACTTCAATAACCAAGTTACTTATTTATCCTTGCATGCAAATTGTCACAAGCTTGCTAGAGGGTCACTTTTGTCAATTCTCAATTCCACTCATATTTTAACCAAATTAAAATCAAAAACCAAAGGCAAGTGGTAATCATTCTCACCACCACATCACACTCACTCTCCCTCATCTCCTCTCTTCTCCCTCTCTCGGCTCACTCTCGGCCAAAGCCCCCTCCCTCCTTCTTCCTTCATTTTTCATTCAAACATCCACCGTCCATTAAGTAATCTCACTTCCCATATATTGTTCATTTATAATCCAAAGAGTTTATGATGAAAAATCTATGTTTCAATCTTGCATGGTAGTGTTTTGTTAAACTCAAAGTGAACACCCTTCATTCTTGTGAATCTAAGGCTTTCACAATGAGATATATTATCATGGGGTTGAGAATGCCTAGGCATGAGTGTGTCACACTTGTGCAAATGTTGTTTTCACCCTAATCCATTCGACCATGACATGTTAGGAGCCGAATGGATGGTGTTTTGTTGCCTTATTTGATTTTTGAATATTTATGTGATAATAGCTTGGTTTTGGAAATAAAAACTTGATAAAACTCTTTACATGCTAAGTGATCATATAGTTATGGTTAATTCTAGGCTTGCATATTGATTTTATGATGAAATTATTTTGGAAACCATATTATTTTTGGCTTGTAAATTCGAAAGCATGCATGCATAGGTTCAACTCATGATTTTCGAAAGTTCTTGATCATTTGGATTGATTTTTGTTAATAATCTCTAATTTCAGTTGAGTTAGGATATTAATTATGATATGTGCTCCTTGTTATGTGATTTTGATTTGTATATATATGGAGGATTTAAGTTGTTATTTTTGAAATTGTGATGACTTGTAATTAGTATATTATTTTGACTCTTGTTTTGCTATATTGCCCTTTAGGTAGGGATGATCTCCACTAAGCCAATATTGAGTGTGGGAGTGTTAGTTTAGTAGGTTACCTTGGTTGAGGGTTACTTTGAGTTTTGGTTAATGTTTGGTTTGGTTTGTCAAGTGGGAAATCATAGTGAAAAGAGTACACTAAATTCTGCAGATTTTTAGTTTGGTAACATGAGGTTTAGGATAAGATTTGACCTTGTCATTGTAATGCACTTTGAGGTCCAAGTCACCAGAATCTAGTACTAGGGGTATACTTTAGATTCCAGATGTTTTTTAGAAGTTTGTAGGTTGTTTGGTTAGGTGCACGAGTGAAAACACTAAATCTGTCCAACAGGGAACCGTTTTGCTGCAACCTAGAAATGAGAAGTTTTGACCATGTCATGGATAGGTCCTCACTAGGCCCTGGTTGGCCTTAGTTAGAGGGAGTGTCAGAGGTGTTTTTCCAGCCATAGTTCATAGGTATTGAGTTAGAATCATGTGTCACAAGTTAGTGCAAAACAGGACAATTTTCTGTCTAGAAAACAGGGGAACCTTGGACTTTAAGCTTAGGCCTAGGGAGGCCCAAGATAGGCCTTTGAGTCACATCAAGTTTGGGAGTTACCTTATGATCAGAAGAGTTTAGTGTAGAAGTTTGGGAGGTAAACTTGAGGCGTAAGGGTGTCAATTGTACTCAAGAAACCATTGATGTCATCTTGAAATCACTATAATAAACACATTCACTTAACATTTAGTTTTAGAACACTTATGACTGAGGCCAAGGTTGACCATCATAGTTGTAAGATAGTATAAGGTCAGTAGAGTGTAGGGCCTAGGTCAGGGTCAATAGGAACTTGATGGTTTTGAAAAGGCACTTCGAGTTATGAGGTTAATATTAGGAGTTTTGACTAGTTTAACATAACTAAATGACTTGAGTAAGTGGAGTGAGATCATCCAAGCTTAGTGATGCAATATAGTGTGTTGATATATTATTACGTACTTAAATGTGTTATGTGAGCATATGTGGCTATGTGAACTATTATTCTTATAAGGTGATTATAAATATGTGTGTGTATATAGGCCTAAGTGCCAAAGTGGTAAATTTCGGTTTATAATTAGGTTGAGTTGGTGAGAATATATTATAATGAGGTTATTATTATTTTGTGTAGGCTCTCGAGGAGAGGGTAAAATTTCCATTAAAGTCGAGTAAAGCTCCCAGTTGCTCCCACCTGCCAGTCAAGTCAAGCCTTTGTCAAGGCAAGTGTTTTAATCTATCCTTTTTTTTATTACACTGCAAGTGTGTGTTAACCTAGCTTTTATATATGATGCGAGTATTCTAATTCACCTTGATATACATGTATACATGACCCAAGTGGTTTCAAATCTATCTTTCGTATTATATACAAATGCCATGAACCCTCAAGTATCTTGTACAAGTAGTTTAAATTTACTTAAAGATCGCTATGCAAGTAACTTAAAACTCATACCATACTTTTATACCAAAGTAATTGTGATTCTTAACCCTGTATAAGTCATACTCAGTAACCTCATCTTTACATCAAAAAGTCAGTTATTCCTTAAAATTGTTCATGATTGCTTGATAACTCAATTCTTACCCCTAAACTATGATACCCTGTTATACTTTGAACTGATACTTACCTTCTTTATATTTTAATACCTATGTCTTATCTAGAACCACTATATTTTTTTTACTATTCCATAACCCTGATAAACCTTATTACCAAATCCCTTGTGAATAGAAACTTGGCGATCCCATTTGATAAGATATCGGTCTAGTTGATCATGGCCTTAAAAATTTATTGAACCTATTCCATGTGCTTCGAAGTTGATCTAGAACTCCTGATAAAGATGTTCACTATTTAAGAGTTTAACCGTCACTTGGCATCAGTTCTTAAAATGAAAAGTTAAAAGTGGATTTTCAGTCCCAAAGGGGGATGAATGTTTTCTTTAAATAGTGGATCTGGACTGAGACGGAAGTCCTTTTCGCTCTTAATTTATAGGCTTAAAAGTTGCCTAGGGATCCCATTAATGTTCTAGAACCCAACGAGGTTTGGGATTACTTCGCGGCTAATCACCGGCTGTAATCCGTAGCGTTATAAGATGGTTTTGATAAAGAAATGGTTTTTAATTATTTTGTTACAAATAAATGATGCCATCACCCTGAAAGTTTATCTCTTATTACTATATTATTGGATCTTTCATTTCCATGATTATTCTTTCATTCTTGTTTATGAATTATATAGCACTTGTAGCACTTGTTGAACATTTGGCTCACTACATGCTTTCACCCTGATATTTCAGCTAGTAGATATGGTTAGATTCAAGCAGATAGCACGTAAGACTTGTGATGCCGATTCGTATGTTCGAGCTCAGGTAGATTAGTGATCTTTTGTGTGAGGACTCGATTTTGAAATCAGATTGTAATAGTTAATAGTATTGGGCTGTTCCAAACCCTAAACTGTAAGATCTTGGATTCGGTGTATTTAGTTCCTTTTGTTAACTATTGTAATTATTCGTATAGTGTCCTTCGTTAAAATTGGGGTGTGACAATTATACCCGTATAAACACTGTTAAAATTTCCACCAAATATAACCAACTACACTAGGAATCCTTGAGGTCTTCACACTGATTCTGACAACTGCTTCGAATGACTCCAACCTTATTCCTCCGATGCCTGAACATATTAATGAACTTCATACGGATCACTGTTGCTGTGTTCTTCATTGTAGCTAACAAAACCTTTTGTGCATATACCCAATAACCAATTGTTGTAAAAGACATGCATGTACTTTAACAAGACTAAGAAAATTTGTCAACCCTAAGTAAGTTGTATTGTTATCTAAATTTTTATTTTAGTGGTAACACTTAAAGTCTGTTAAAATGCAAAGGAGCAGACTGGAGTCTTTTACCTAAAACAGTATCAAGCCTAATGATTCTATCTGGAAGAAGATCAAGAAGATCATGCCTCAGAAGAATTTTGAAGAAGCTTAGAGTTGAATAAATCTGTTTGGAGAAAAATACTATAAGTCAAGATCTCTACAAGTCACAGATTTAATGTTATAAAGAAGTCATTCGAGAACTCCAGATTAGCTTATCGAGAAGTCATTCAAGTTGAAGAGAGTACCGACGGATGAGGAACATCCATCGATATACTAGTTTGGCTAGCCGATGGATGACTGCTGTTAGGCACATCCATCGGGATACAATAACTACTCGACAGATGAGCAATATCCATCGGGATAGAGGAAATGAATGAATTCAGAGTGGAGAAGTCAGGAAAGCTACTAGAGAACTCAGGAAAATATCGACAAGCAAAATTGAAGAACTGAAGATTGGAGATATTGACAAGTCATTCCATCACTAGAGAACTTAGAGTTATCGACAAGTCTAAATTCAGTAGAGAACTCTGAGTTATCGATAAGTCAAAAGAAGATGTGAAGACTAGAAATTTCGACAAGCTGAAGACCTCTACAAGACAAACTCAATATGGAGTGCTAGAGATCTCGATAAGCCTATATACTTATCGAGATGTCAAGTGTTCTATTAATTCAAACTGGAGATCTCGAGGTACAGTCTCAAAGTATAGAATTGCAGATCTCTTCAATATCCAAGATAAACAATCAACAAATTATCCAACAGCTGCATTGACATGTTTACAAAAAGAAGCTTGAAGAGTGTGCAACATCAATGGCAAAGATTAACTGACAGAGGAAGATTAAAGTGAACACGGGATGCTAAAGATATGTTAAGCCGGAAATGGAAGATTTGCTTTTCTATAAATAGAAATGATAAGTGACAGTTTAGAAAAGCTAATAGAATGTTTATTATCCACTGTGTAAACCAGCAGTGAATTGAGTTATAAAGTTAACACTGGTCCTTTAGTTAGTTGCAACAATTTAGATCAAATCTCTTGTATCACTCTCAAGAAGAAGCTGAGCTCTTTAACATCAAAGAGCTTAGAATTTTTTTAGCAAAACAGTCTTAATTTTTAATATAAAATTAAGTGAGTTTTGAAGATCTGTGTTCTTTATTTTCTGCAAGTTTAGATTCTGCATGAACACTTTTCTATAACAAGATTTAATTTACGTTGTTCAACCATTAACTTTCAAGAAAAAAACTAAAATCAGAAAAATACATTCACCCCCCCCTGTGTGTGATTCATTACCTAACAAATGGTATCAAAACAAAATCTGAAAGTAAACAGATTCAAGATCTTGGAAGAAGGAATACACAGAAAATCAGTAGCATCAAAATTCCTACCTTTGACAAAGCTAACTACACTCTTTGGAAAAAGAAAATGATGTTGTTTATAAGATGGCCAATCCATTCTACATTCAGATCCTCAAGAATGGACCCTTCATTCCTATGGTAAGAGTTGAGGAATCTATAGATGGAGACATGGTCATACCAGCTCATTATGCTCCTAAAGATTCAGCTGAGTATTCTGACCCCGAAAAGGAGAAAGTCTCCCTGGATAGCAGCTTGCAATTGATATTGATTGAATCACTTGACAATGTGATGTACAATAATATTGTTAACTGTGAAACTGCCAAGCAAATATGGGAGAAGATTGAAATACTCTGTGAAGGAACTGAGGAGGTTAGATCTAATCAAAGAAGGATACCGATTTCACAGTATGAGGGTTTCATGGCTAAGCCTAAGGAAATCGATACTGATGTGTTTGAAAGATTCAATAAGCTGATAAATGACTTGCAGCTTCATGACAAATACTATGAAGCTGAAGAGGTGAATCTAAAGTTCTTGCTTACTCTTCTTGATCATTTGGAACAGAAAATCTCAGTAATCAGAGAAGGGAGAGACTTGAGCAGAATAACTCTGGAAGTTCTATATGGAATTCTCAAAACATATGAACTAGAGATGATTCAAAGGCAATCATTGAGATCTAGCCAAGGACATGTTGTAGATGGCTCAAGTGCTTTAATAGTAAATGAAGGCCAAACATCTAATGATGAACCAAGGTCTCATATTCTAGTTGCCTCAACAAGTGAGCAAAGAACAATTGATTCACAGGAACAAGTCATTCTGGAATTGGAAAAGGATGAGTTCTACACTCTTGAAGAAATGGATGAGCTAGATCAATCTATGGCCTATTTAGCTAGAAAATTCTCTAACATTAGAGTAAAGAAGTCAAGGTACTTCAGAAGTAAAGGACAATCTTTCAACAAAGACAACAGCTGGAAAGAGAAAGGGAAGTACAATTCTGACAACAAGAGTGGTTACAAAACTGGATCTGTTGACAGATCTAATATAAGGTGCTTCAATTATGATGAACTAGGCCACTTTTCTACAGAATGTAGGAAACATAAAAAGGCAAAGAAAGACAAAGCTTATCTTGAACTGGAAGCAAAGTATGAAGCTCTTCTGAAAAAACAACAGAGCAAAGCTTACATTACGGAGGGAAAGAGTTGGGATGATTCAGATAATGATGAAGATGAGGAAATTGGAAACAATGCTCTAATGGCTTTGGAGCAAGATGAATCATCCTCATAAAAAACATAGACACCAACTCTTACCACTATTGATTTAAACATGAATCAATATAAGGAAATTGTTGAAAAGATGAGCACATAAGTGTTTCACATTCACACAAGCATGGTTGATGCTAATGAAGAAGTTAGCAGATTAACAAAGATAAATAAGAAGCTCGAGAGTGAAAAACAAGAAACTGAATTGTTGCTGGTTGAGGTTGAAGCTTTAAAACAAGAAAATGCTAAACTCAAGAAGCTCAAGTGTGCAAATAAAATTGAAGTAGTGTTAAGGGAGAAGCTAGAAAAGAATGAAGTAAAGATGAAATCTTTCAGAAATGCATCTGAACTGGTCGGACAGTATCATGAGAAGAATAAGCCATGTGCAAACATTGTTATTGGCCTTGACTATGATGACATGAATGACAAAAAGAAAACTGTAGGTGACAAAGGGAAAGCAAAGAAGACTGAGAATGCTCCAACCTTTTTGAAAGAGGTTAATGAACCTATATTCAAAGCATATGTAGTCAGCTTCAGTGAAGAAGAATTGATTATTAAGCAAGAAATTGTTGATGAAGATAAAGAGAAGAAAACTGAAGAATCAGTTCAGTCTTCCAATACTGAAAAGAAGTTCATTAACAAGCAAAGTCCCAAGACTACTGTTCAAGAAACCAAAACTGAAGATGCAAGAAAGAGAAAGAAAAATAGAAATGGGAAAATAGGGATAAACAAAAGCAATAATTTTGCTTATGTTGCAAATGCTCCTAGAAAGAAGTGTGAAAAATGTGGCTCTTCAAATCATCTAACTCACCTTTGTATAAAGGTTGTTAGCAAGCCAGCTGAAGGAACTTGCAAATACAATGAAGCAAATTCAAATGATCCCTATTCATTCTGTGATAAGTTTGACTGCATTTCTTGCAACATGAAGGTAATGAAGAGTTACCAAAAACTGAGAGTAGACCTTAAAGAATCAAGGAATGAGTCCACATTAGAAGGAAAACATGCACAACAGTCACTGAATTCTGTTTCTTCTAAAACAATTCATTCTACTTCTACTGAACAAGTTACCAAGACGAAACTACCCAACACTGCTTGGGTTTCCAAACACACTTAGGACTCATTGTGTGCAGGGCAAGTGAAGAAAGTCATCTGGATCATAGATACCGGATGTTCCAGGCATATGACTGGTAGTAAAGCCCTGCTATCACAGTTTGAGGAGAAAGCTGGCCCATTGGTGACCTTTGAAGACAACAGCAAAGGATTCAAAATGGGATATGGCAAGATTGTTCTAAAAATGTTGTCTTTCAATGATGTAGCACTGGTAGCTGATCTTGAAGTGAGTCTTTTCAAAATTAGCTTATTGTAGACAATGGTCTCAAGTCTTATTCAACAAGAAGACTGTACTGTTATCAGCAAGAAAATAGGTGAAGTTGCCCTGAAAGGAGCAAGGAAAGGAAGCTTGTTTGTTGAAGATTTTGACTCAACAAATAAGGATGGTATTTGTTGCTTCTACACCAAGGTATCAAGAAAAATAAACAAGCTCTAGTGTAAAAATCTGTCTCACTTGATTTTCATGAAAATTAACGCGTTGTCAAAAAGGAGTTAGTAAGAGACATGCCTAAGATGGAGCTTGCTCAAGTTGAAGTTTGTGTAGTCTGTCAGACTAAGGAAATGAAAAAACTACTCAATAAGAGAATCATGGAAATGGAAGCTCATCTCATACACCTGAGTTTGATTGCACAACCTTAGGGGGAGAAAGAGGATCTTCAGATACTAGAAGGAAGCTCAACATGGGATTATGGTATCCCAAGGGAATCAGTTTTGGAGTTGTTGGTCTCATAGATACAGATTTTTCTAGATGAAGGGCTGACAGAAAGAGTTCCAGTGGAAGGTGTCAATTTTGTCTTTCAAAGACCTGTGTCCTGATATAGCATTAAGCTCATTTTTGTACCAACAGAAAAACAATTAGCTGACATTTTTACTAAACCTTTGGATTAAGCAACTTTCACTAGATTTGTAAGTGAAATTGGATTGCTTAATTCTTCATCCTAAGGCAAGAACTCAGCTAATGTTTTGGAACAGATTAGTCTCCAGTATCAAAATTAATTTGATTAAATTGGAAATTAACTGAAATATGAATTATAAATATTTCAGAAATCTCTGTATATTTGTTTTTCAAATTCAATTAACTTGGAATTTTTCAAATTCTAAGTAAAGTGCTCGGTTGTTAATTAACATTCTTAATATGTAAAATTAACACAAGGTAGAATTATAATAACCAAAAGTATTTAGAGAACTGAGTTCTCGATAAGTATAAATTGACTTCTCGACAAGTCATTTTAGGACTTCTCGAGTGAGTCCTCGATAAGTCAACTCACTGACTTCTCGAGTGACTTCTCGATAGGCTTAAAATGACTTATCGATAAGTCCTTGTAGAGTTCTCTAGTAGTGTTCATTCACAGAGTTCTCTACAAGTACAATTTTTGACTTATCAATAACTCAGAACTGAGATAATTTAAATTGATAAATTATTTTGGTAAAATACTTTTGGAAAATTTATTCTAATTTTATTTCGAATTTATTCAAATAAAAGTTAGAATTAGTTCAGTCCACTTTTTGGACAAACTGGGTATTTATTTGACATTTCGATAAGTCAAGTTTGAGTTCTCTATAAGAGTAATCTAAAATGACTTCTCGGCATGTACTCCACTTATCAAAATGACTTCTCGATAGACAAACTCCGAATGTCTATTTTGAGTTCTCGACAAGTAATCTTCTTTTACTATAAATACCCAGACTTCTCGATACATACTCTTACTTACAACTTTTGAGATCTAAAGTGACCTAGCTTTCAATCCGAAACCGTTTTCTCTCTCCTTTTTCATCCTTTCTCAGAAATTTTTCTTACCCATTCATTCTTATCAATTAATAATGGCCCAAAATGTTGCTAGGACATCTATCCCAGAGAAAGGAACCAACTATCTTGCTTTCACTGATGCAAACCAAGCTCCTGATAGTTTCAAGGGGTTTGTAAAGCTGCTGTCTGAATCCTATCTTGCAGATGCATTGACTGCAAATCTAGTAATGTATCTAGATGTGCCGCATGAATTCTGGACTACAGCTGTTGTGAGGACTGATGTTAACAACAACTCTCTCTCTCTATGGTGGTGACATGCACAATTGGAGGCCAACGAATAGAATTCAATGACCAAGATGTGAATAGAGCTTTGGTGCTGCCAACTGAGAATATGGTGGAGGTACCAACTCCTGATGAGCTGACTGAGTTCATGGACTTCATCAATTATGGTGGGAGAATCAACATGTCAAGCTTAAACAGAACCAATCTAAGGAAGGAGTGGTCATTCATCTTTGACTCTGTAGTAAGGGCCTTTACTTGCAGAAAAACAGGATATGACAATATCTCAAGTGTTGTGCAAAAGCTGGTGTATTCAATTGCCCACAATAGACACCTGAATGTTGGTCTGCTGGTCTTGGAAGAACTTGCAACCATGCTGATTATGCCTCTGACAGCTAGAGGTAAGGAAATTATCTTTCCTAGATTTATTATGTCCACTTTAAATAATAAAGTAGCTGACATACACCTACTGAATGGTATAGATAGTACTAAAATAGGCAACTATAAGCAAGTGTCTAAAATAATATTTGGCTCACTTACCATAAAGAATAAGGTGAATGTAAGTCTGACAATCACTTCATTTTTGTTGGAGAGATTTAGGACTTATCCTTATCCTATGCCTGACATGAGATCTAATGCACAATCTAGTACAACTATGAAAGTGAACCTGTGGAAGTACAAACACAAGATCACCAACAGGGATCTTCCCAAGCTGCAACCATTCTTTCACAACCATTAGAAGCTAGGAAACCAACTACCTCATCTTCTCAAAAAGGTGAGGTCAGTAAAAAGAAGAGAAAGGGGATAAATCTAGCTGTGATATCTGAGAGTGGTGAGGAGAGAGCTGAAAGAGAACTACCTCTAGTCAAAAGATTCAAAAGAAGTAAATAAACTGAGATGACTACTCTATCCTCCTCTACATCCTCCCAACATGATGCAGTTGTAAAAACAACCAGGGGTGAGTCTGCACAGCCTGTACAAAAAGCAATTCAAGTGTATGGTAGGAGAAATAAGGAAGGCACACATTGTGATAGCACATCCCTTGAAGCTCCCTCATCTATTCAGGGGGAGCTGCCAACACTCACAACTGAGCAACAATCTCTTCTATCTAATATTTCTTCTATTCCAATTCCACTTGAATCCATTTCTCAAGTGCACCAAAAATTAAGTGACTTGGCTCAAGAAGCTTTGTTCACCACCCAGACACCTCATTTAGATGGTGAGAGGCTACATGCTAGGGTAGACCTTGATGACACCATCACAAATATGGGGGTTTCATCAGTCTTTACTGAAGACCCCATGGATACCTCTAATGCACCTTCATGTGCATAACAGTCTTCACAGACTAAAAGGTTTGAGGGTAGTACTCCTGAGGGGGAGTTATCTAAATCCTCTCCAATTCAATTGGAAGTTCCTTATATAGGAACAATTCAAGTGCCAGTGTGTTGCAAGACACACAAGGGTTTGACGCTGGTGTACATGACAGTAACCCAGTCAAATCCCCTTCAATTAAATTGGAGGTTCCTGTTAGGAATATGTGTATTAGTTTGATGATAAGTTCAGCAAAACACTTAAGTAGAAATCTAGTATTTGTAGCCTCAACGGATAAGACCATCTTGGCTATCCGTTGAAGGAGTAGCCTTACTTAGCAATAAGTTTGGTATTGTAGCACATCTCACTCTCTGGTTTCAAGCTGTAATTCTTAGATGTTGTTAGGAGATAATCAGTCATGTTGACTACTAATGGATGTACAAGTAGGAGGGCTAATTGTAAATAGTTCATGCCTTGTAATTTTGTATAAGTGAAGAAGTATCAACTGATATTAAAGACCTTCAACGGATAAGAAACTAAGCTTCAACGGATGTCTCTAAAGCTTCAACGGATGCACTGCTAGAGCATCAATGGATAAAGCCATCAACGGATGAAAGCTTCAACGGATGCTCAGTCTCCTAGCAGTTGATAGTGACAGTTAACAAAGCTGACAGAGGCACATGGATTGACAGAGATGTGGTAGCCTATTTCAGGAACAGCAGAAAAAGCAGCCGTTTTTAGTCTGGTTCAAAATGGAAAGTCAACAGATAATTCCATATTACACTGGATAAAAATAGAACAGAAACAAGTGGAGAACTATTGTCTTATTGTACTTTATCTTTGTCTTCACTTGTAAACTTGGTGTTATATAAACCAAGTAGAAGCTAGTAATTAGATATGAATTTTCCCAGAGCTGTTTAGAAATATCAAGAGAGAAAATCATCTAGTTTGTACTAGGAAGCAGCTATGATTTAATTTTGAATCACAGATTTTCTAAAATAACACATCTCTGGTGGAACAACAAATCCACCAGAAAAGTTTTTAAGTTCTTTGTGCTCATTTCATTTGTGTTTAAATATATATTTGTCTGCATCAGCTCCAAGCAATTTACACACATTTGATCACTCAAACACTTAGTCTTACAAACTGCTCAAAACTTGAAAAAGTTTTGAGATTTACATTCAACCCCCCTTCTGTAAATCTCATTGTTAGTCCACTGGGAATAACAATTGGTATCAGAGCAAGCTCTTAACATATAGAGAGTTTAAAGATCTATTCTGCTAACATCATGAGTAAGAAGGATATTGGTATAAAGATTCCAATCCTGGAAAGAGATAACTATCATCACTGGAAGGTGAAGATGCATTTACATCTTCTCTCTCAAGATGAAAGCTACATCAACTGCATTGAGAATGGTCCTCACATCCCACACAAGGTGGCCAGAGCTGCTACTGCTACAGTTGCTGTTGGACAGTCTATTCCCAAGCCAAAGGTAGAATGGACTGTTGAAGATATTGAAGAGGTCCACAAGGACAAGAAAGCCATGAACATTTTGTTTAATGGCCTGGATCAAGATATGTTTGACAATGTCATCAATAGCCAAACTGCTAAGAAAATTTGGGATACTGTGCAGCTTATCTGTGAAGGCACGGAGCAAGTTAGAGAAAACAAAATGCAGCTTCTCATTCAACAATATGAATATTTCCACTTTGAAGAAGGAGAATCATTGAATGATACATTCAACAGATTTCAGAAACTATTGAATGGATTAAAGCTGTATGGGAGAATGTACCAAGTCAAGGACTCCAATCTAAAATTTCTAAGGTCTCTACAAAGGAATGGAAGCCTATGACTGTTTCTCTAAGAAATTCTCAAGATTATAAGGACTTCACACTTGAAAGATTATATGGAATTTTGAAGACTTATGAACTTGAGATGGAGCAAGATGAGCTGTTGGAAAAGGGAAAGAGAAAAGGAGGATCAGTTGCACTTGTAGCTGACAGTGAAAAAGTTGAAGCTAGAAATGAGGGAAAGACAATGCCAAGTCTCAAAATTGGCACATGCAAATCAGAATCAAGCAAGGGTAAAGAGCAAGTTGCTGAGGATGAAGACAATTCCAGTCAGGATGAATCTGATGATATTGATGAATATCTGGCCTTTCTGTCCAGGAGGTTTGAAAAGATGAAGTTCAGGAAAAACACAAAGTTCACTAAGCCAAACAAAAACATGGTGGACAAATCAAAGTTCAAATGTTACAATTGTGGCATTAGTGGACACTTTGCAAGTGAGTGTAGGAAGCCAAATTCTGAGAAAAAGAATTTTGAGCAAGTTGATTACAAAAGGAAGTATTTTGATTTGCTCAAACAAAAGGAAAGAGCTTTTTTCACTCAAGATGATTGGGCAGCAGATGGGGTAAATGAAGATGATGATGTGGAATATGTCAACCTAGCCCTGATGGCTAATTCTGATGAAAATGAAACTAGTTCATCAAGCAACCAGGTAATTACTACTGATCTCTCTCAGCTTTCTAAACATGAATGCAATGAAGCCATAAATGATATGTCCAATGAATTATATCATTTGCGTGTTTCTCTTAAATCACTAGCTAAAGAAAACACTAGGATCAAAGAAAATAATATGTTTTTAAGTGATAGGAATGCTGTGTTAGAGAGTCAGGTAATTGAGCTTGAAAAGATTAAACTTAAATGCTTGACTGTTGAGAGTGAACTAGAAGAAGCTGTTAAGAAAGTAGAAATTCTTTCTAAACAGTTAGAAAGTGAGCAAGAGGTAATCAAGGCCTGGAAAACATCTAGGGATGTTGGTGTTCAAATTGCCAAGGTTCAGGGAATTAAATCATTCTGTGAGGATGCCTGGAAGAAAAACAAAAAGGAGTTAGAATTAATTGATGGATTGTCAACGGATGTGGAATCAACGGATGATAAAAGTTATCCGTTGAAGAAAGAAAAGGAGCATCCGTTGAAGGCTCATCAATTAAAACAGGCAAAGTCTTTTAAAAATAAAAAGAATGATTCAACTCTCAAGAACTTTGTCAGAGAAGGAGCTAGCACATCCAGAGATGTCAGTAAGGTGAATATAGGACACATGACTTTAGATCAGTTGAAAGATAGGCTTAAGTTGGTTGAGGATAAGAAGGAAACTAAAAGAAAATCTAAAAGAAATGGGAATGTAGGGATTAATAAACATAACAATTACACACCTGATAGGTATGCTCATAGAAAAAGCTGTGTACATTGTAAAAGTGTTAATCACCTATCTGATAATTGCAAATCTGTTAAAAATGCTCCCATGCCTTCAAATCCCTCCATGCCTAACTTGTCTATGTCACCTCTGCATGCTATGCCTGTTATGTCTCACCAGAATCCCCATGCACATTTTGCAAACATGCCATACATTAACAATCCTTACTTTACTGCATTTAGTATGCCTCAAATGCCATACAATATGCCTATGTGGAATAACATGTTTGCACAACCTATGCCTTATCAAATTCAATCAAATGTGTTAAATGATTCTGTGACTAACCCTACACTTCAACCAACCACATCTGAGACCAAGGTTGACCCAAAGTTACCTAAGTCAAAAGATACAGGAGGAATGAAGTTTATGAAAAAGACTAACAAAGCTGGACCCAAGGAAACTTGGGTACCAAAACCAACTTGATTGATTTTGTTGTGTGCAGGGACAAAGAAGGAATCTATGGTACTTGGACAGTGGTTGTTCAAGACACATGACAGAAGATTTCACCCTGCTCACAGAATTTAAGGAGAGAGCTGGCCCTAGCATAACCTTTGGAGATGACAGCAAAGGATTCACTATGGGATATGGCTTGATTTCAAAAGAAAATGTCATCATTGATGAAGTTGCATTGGTTGATGGTCTCAAACACAATTTATTGAGCATCAGTCAACTATGTGACAGAGGGAATACTGTTTCCTTCAATTCTGAAGCCTGTATTGTCACAAGTAAAAAGGACAATAAAGTGGTTCTAACTGGAGTTAGAAAAGGAAATGTGTACTTAGCTGATTTCAACTCTACAGATGCAGAATCCATTACTTGTCTTCTCAGCAAAGCAAGTCCAGTTGAAAGTTGGCTATGGCATAAGAAGCTGTCCCATTTGAATTTCAAAACAATGAATGATCTGGTCAAAAAGGACTTAGTTAGAGGAATGCCTCTAGTGGAATTCACAAGGGATGGAATGTGTGATGCTTGTCAGAAAGGAAAGCAAAAGAAAGTATCATTCAGTAAGAAGCTTGAATCTGCAATTGATGAACCACTGCAACTTCTACACATGGATCTCTTTGGATCAGTCAATGTATTGTCAATTTCAAGGAAACGATACTGCCTAGTGATTGTAGATGATTTCTCAAAGTTTTCCTGGGTTTATTTTCTTGGATCAAAGGATGAAGCTAGTGAAATCATCATCAATCATATCAAGCAAGTCAACAATCATCCTGATTTCAAAGTAAGGAATATTAGGAGTGACAATGGAACTGAGTTCAAGAATTCAACCATAAAGATGTTCTGTGGAGTAAATGGGATCATGCATGAGTTCTCAGCTCCAAGAACTCCACAACAAAATGGTGTGGTGGAAAGGAAGAACAGATCACTAATTGAAGCTGCAAGGACAATGCTTGAGGAGTCAAAGCTCCCAACTTATTTTTGGGCTGAGGCTGTTAACTGTGCATGTTACACTCAGAATATTTCTCTAATCAATCAAGCAAAATGCATGACTCCCTATCAATTATTCAAGAGAAGAAAACAAACTTTAAACTTTCTACATGTCTTTGGTTGCAGATGTTACATCTTAAGGAATCAATCTGATCACAAAGGAAAGTTTGATGCAAAGGCTGATGAAGGAATATTTGTTGGTTATTCTGCTGGAAAATCATATAGGGTCTACAATCTAAGAACCAACATTGTCATGGAATCTGTACATTTTATGTTTGATGATAAAAAGATTGATGGACTAACAGATGAGGGACATCATGAAGGACTCAAATTTGACAATATTGAGATATATTGTGATGATAGTGAAGAAGAGAATGATGAAGAAGACATCTCAAGAAGAAACCAGAGTCTGCCTTTGGATAATGCACAGAATGCTGCATCCGTTGAAAGTCAAAATTCAGCTTCCGTTGAAAGAAGCAATGCAGCATCCGTTGAAAGACAAAGTGCATCATCCGTTGAAGTTCATAACGAAGCATCCGTTGATCACAGTCTCTCAACGGATAATCACTTCACCTCATCAGTTGATAGAACTCCCATTTCCTTTCAAAGGATCAGCAACTCAGGGGGAGTTTCAACAAATCAACATTCTATCTCACATCATGACAATACTGAGTCAACCTCATTAAGGGCTAATCTACCACCTCAAAGGAAATGGACCAAGAATCACCCTTTTGAACTGATCATTGGTGATGCTACATCTAAAGTACAAACTAGAAGGGCTACTCAAGATGAATGTCTGTATAGTAGCTTTCTATCACAGGAGGAACCTAAGCGAGTAGAAGAAGCTCTTTTGGATCCAGATTGGGTTTTAGCTATGCTCGAGGAGCTAAACCAATTTGAGAGGAACAAAGTGTGGAAGCTGGTACCCAAGCCAAAGAACAAGAGTTCTATTGACACAAAATGGGTATTCAGAAACAAGATAGATGAAAATGGCATTGTCATAAGGAATAAAGCCAGATTGGTTGCCAAAGGCTACTCTCAACAAGAGGGAATAGATTTTGATGAAACATTTGCTCCAGTTGCAAGACTTGAAGCCATTAGAATCTTTCTAGCCTATGCAGCTAATGCCAATTTCAAAGTCTATGAGATGGATGTCAAGAGTGCATTTCTAAATGGGGAATTGGAGGAAGAAGTTTATGTAACCCAGCCTCCTGGTTTTGAAGATCCAAATTTTCCAGACAATGTGTATTATTTGTTGAAAGCACTCTATGGACTAAAGCAAGCACCTAGAGCCTGGTATGAGACTTTATCAAAGTTCCTTCTAGATAATCACTTCACAAGAGGTACTGTTGACAAAACTCTCTTCTTTAGAAATGTTAATGGCTCTAAGATACTTGTACAAATTTATGTAGATGATATTATATTTGGATCTACAGATGATAAACTTTGTAAAAAGTTTGCTAAATTAATGCAAAGTAAATATGAAATGAGCATGATGGGAGAGCTAACTTACTTTCTTGGTTTACAAGTTAAACAAGTTAGTGGCGGAATTTTCATTAGTCAAACTAAATATATTTATGATCTTTTAAAGAAGTTTGACTTAATGGATTGTTCACCTGCAAAAACTCCCATGGCCACTGCCACCAAGCTTGAATTAAACAAGGCTGAAAAGTCTGTGGATATTACAAGTTATAGAGGCATGGTTGGCTCACTTTTATATTTAACTGCCAGTAGACCTGATATTATGTTTTCTACATGTCTCTGTGCTAGATTTCAAGCTGACCCTAAAGAATCTCACTTAGTGGCTATTAAAAGAATTTTCAGATATCTCAAAGGGACTCCAAATCTAGGAATTTGGTACCCTAGAGAGTCTGGTTTTGATCTAATTGGCTACTCAGATGCAGATTATGCAGGTTGCAAATTAGACAGGAAAAGCACAACAGGCACCTGTCAATTTCTAGGAAACAAGCTTGTATCATGGTTCAGCAAGAAGCAGAATTCTGTTTCCACATCAACAGCTGAAGCTGAATACATTGCAGCTGGTAGTTGCTGTGCACAAATACTGTGGATGAGGAATCATTTATTTGACTATGGTATAACTGTTGACAAAATTCCAATATTTTGTGATAATACAAGTGCCATTGCCATTACTGAAAATCCAGTGCAGCACTCAAGAACCAAGCACATTGATATCAAGTACCACTTCATTAGGGAACATGTGATGAAAGGTACAGTGGAACTTCATTTTGTTCTAAGTGAAAAGCAGATTGCAGACATATTTACCAAGCCACTTGATGAATCAACATTCACAAGATTAGTAAGTGAGTTAGGTATGCTTAACTATTCATAATCTATGTCATCTATGTAATCTGTCTTGTAGCCTGAAATGAATTTGCTGCAAGAACAAAGTTGGCTTTAATCAAGACTTATCCTATCAACGGATATTCCCTATCCGTTGAAAGCCAAAATTGTTCTATCAACGGATATTCATTATCCGTTGAAAGATAAATACATTTCTGCTAATTTTATCCTTCAACGGATAAAATAGTGTTGTTCATCAACGGATAACTATTTACCCTATCCGTTGATGTGTCACGTTAGTAAGTCACAGCCGTTAATTCTTTTATTCAACCGTTGATACAGATATACAGTGTTGTATGTATTTGTATTTACGGTAGTTTTCAGAATTTCTACAGTTTCTTTTATTCCTGAACGGCTTTCACTTACTTAAAAGTATCATTTAATTGTTTTTATTTATGTTTTAATTCAAGAAAGTATAAAAGCCAAATTGAATTCTTATTTTCACTTTACGCTTTCTTGCAATTATCATTCTCTTTCTCTCTCAATTCTCAAGTTCTTCTCTGCAACCTCTACTCACAAAAATGGCACCAGTAGTCAAAATTATGTCTCAAACAGGATTTGTTTATGAAAAGAATAATTTCATAGTCTTGGTTGAAAAGAAGGAAGCCCATTCTGATTATCACAAGATGATGGACTTCATCAAGAACTGCAAACTGAGCTATGCAATGCTGGAAGCCCCAACCATCTACTGTGAAGTGATTGAGGAGATTTAGACAACTGCAGAGTTCAACTCCACAGATATGACCATTGCCTTCTCTCTCAAAGGTAAGGACTATTGCATTAATTGTGATGATTTACAATCTTGCTTTAAGTTGCCTACGAATAATGCCATGACACCACACACTGATAAAGATGTCTCTGCTATGCTAGATTCCATAGGCTATGCTTTTGATTCTACTAGTTTAGGTAGTATTAGAAGGAAAAGCCTTAGGAAAGAATGGAGTTTTCTTTGGAGATGCCTTTATTAAGGTTTTCTCTGGGAAGATTAGCAATTTTGATGCTATCACTTCATCTCTTGTCAATATGCTCTATATGCTAGTTTCTGATAGGTACTTTAATTTTAGCAACTGTGTTATGCTAGAATTAGGTTCCAGATTAGGTAACAAAGCTAATAGACCACATAACATCTACTTTGCTAGATTCTTTATGTTATTGGCTAACCATGTTGCTGAAGGTTTGGTTATATCCAATGAGAATAATAAACTCAAATGCTGGGCACAAGAGAAAAGGGTCCTTGCAGACCTTTTGAGAATGAACCTCAACAGCCAGTGCCATTGGTATACTTGCCAATCATGAATGCACCACAGGTAAGTGAGGTAAATGTTTCTATAACTCCTACTATTTCCAACCCCAATGTTTCTTTGCCTTCTAGTGTGGCTATGGAACCTGTGTCATTGTCCAAACAGGCTCCTACCAAAGCCACCAAATCTAAAATCTCCAAAGTCAAGTCAAAGAAACCTACCTCTGTTGTTTCTCAAAAGACAACAGTTGTACCAACTACCAAAAACCCTGAAGGGAGTGAACAGGGTGTGAGTGGTGAGGGGAAGGGTGAACATCAAAAAGCCCCCCAGGATAAGGTGGGAGAGGTGAGTGGTACCCATTCCAGCCAAGCCACAGTCTCTCAAAAGACTGTAGTGGTTCAAAAGGAGTCCAGCACATCCCTAGTTGCATCCTCCCAAAAGGATGTAACTATTGAAAATAGTCCCCACCCAGGGACACAGAACAAAAGAGGGAAGGACACTGAAGCTAAACATTCACCAATTCAAGCCTTTTCAAGGAAGAAGAAGGCCAAAACCCTAGTTTCCACACAAGGGGCACACACAGCACAGATACACCCACCAGTATCTATGCCTTCTCAAATTCAGCTTGATGTGATTCCAGCAAATGTGGAATCACAGCCCCATTCTCTCAATATAGACACACACCATTCCTCAAACTCTCCTACTCCCTCTCTGGATGTGGATATGATATTCACATTAATTCCTGATTCTCCCTCATTAAAACTCAGGGAGGAGCCCCACTCAAAACCTGGTGATCATCAACTTTTAGATGATTTATTGGATCATCAGCCAATTCTTTCAGATATAGTTGCAGAATCTGTGTCACCTCACTTCAAATCAATCCACACAGATTCAACAATTATATCACTTTCTATCTCTACATCATTTCCTTCTTCAACGGATATCTCTCATCCGTTGACAAGTGGTTATTCTTCAACGGATAAGCTTAACAGCAGTTATCCGTTGATACCATCAGTTTCCACTTCAACGGATACTCCCTATCCGTTGATGGCCTCTACACACTTAACAGGAACAACTCCAACTGTAGAGGACATGGCAACTGTACAATCACTGTTAGGCTTGAGGGAAGGGAGTGATTTCTTGAGTGAGAGGCTGGGTTGCTCCCAGGCAAAAGGAGAGGTTGAGAGTCACCAAATGCATGCTATTTCTTCCAGCATGGCAAAAGAAAGTGAGAGGAGTGCCACCTTAGAAGGTGAAGGTGAGGGTGTGAGGGTGTGTGTGAGCCAGGGGGAGCCCCTGATGCAAGAAAAGAGAGAAATTGAGAGAAAGGCAGGTACAGAAGCTATAAGGGTGGATCCAGCCATTGCTAGTGAGTTAATGAAAGTGGATGATGCAGATAAGGGAAGACAATTTCAGCAACACTACAAAGCTGTCATTGATAACATTTCCTTAGATGCTGACACTTTTACTCACCCTGTTTCAGCCTATCAATTATTGGTTGCACAGGGCAATGTGGAGGCAGAACAGACACTACACATTGTACACACTTCAGAATCTCTTCTAAGAGACAAAGCTGCTGTCAACAGGCTGCCTTCTCAAGCTGGTGAGCCATCTGAAGAATTTGGAGTAAATTCTAATGATGATGACTCTAATTCTTTGAATGAGAGCATGAACTTAGGGGGAGTAGCAGGCCCAAGTTCTGTTCCTAATCTTCCTGCATGGGCATGGACCAAACCATCAACACCAGAAGAGTTTGGTGTCACTTTGGTCAAACAAGTCATGACAATTCAGCAAGCCATTCAGGAGACTCAGGATGCTGGCACCAAGGCAATTCTTCAAGCTCATCTGGAATCTCTGCATCTCTTGCAGTTGCAGCATTACCAGCACAATCTAAGTGTGGATGAGCTCAAGCTGGACATTGCTGATCTGAAATCCTACAATGCTGAGAAATTGGATTCAGTTATACCCTATGGTACTATGCAAGATTTGTTGGGGAGACTAAGGAAGGCCTTTGATGCTGATAAGAGGTTGGCCAGATTGGAAGATAGGGTTCAAATAATTGAAGACTCTATGGTCACCATTCTTCAGAATCAACAAACTCAAACAAATCTCCTCATGCAGCTGGCACAAGCACAAGGCTTGACCCCTACCCTTGATGATAACAAAAAGGGGTAGAATAAAGGGGAAGGGGAAGGAGAGCCATCTACAACAGTTCAGATTTCTCAAGTGCTAGTTCCTGTCATCACAACTTCTCCACCAATTCAAGTCAAAGGAAAGCTAGATGGAATTGATCTAATCCAGATAGCAGCAGCTGAATTGCAAGTCAAAGAGCAAAGGAAGAAGATTGATGAAAAGATGCAACTAATATTTGGTTCTACAACTTCTCAATCACAATCTGTGAAGCATAGCACAAAAGTGGAATCAATTATTATGGAACTCAAGCCAGTAGGGAGGCATAAGGATGGAGAAACTTCTTCCAAAGATCTGCAACATATGGTTCTCAAGCCCAACAACAGATCCAATAAGGACTCTACAAAGAATCCTCTAAAAGAGGTGGATTTTCCTCTTCCAAAAGCAGATGAGGACAAGCTTTTAGGAAGGAGTATTGCATATCTCAAAGAGACCATGGATGAGGCTGTAAGGAGAAACATGGCTATTATTTTCAGAGAGGGAAAGAGCATATGTGTAATGCAAGGACATCCCAAATTCTCAATAGCCAAGAAGGAAGAAACCAAAAGGTTGAAGGAAGAAGCCAAACAGCTAAAGGCTGACAAAAGAGCACAAGCAAAGCTTGAAAAATAGCTAGAGTCAAGTCAGGCTGAAGATCAGAAAGTAATTGAAGACAAAGGTGAAGATGAAGCTATGGGGGACATGGTTGGTACTGAGATGGAGGAAAGAAGTAAGGAAGAATGGCAGAAAGGGAAAAGAAAGAAGGTCAATGCAAAGAGAAAGAAGGTAGATAAGACTGAAGAAACCCAATCAATATCCAAACCACTACCCTCCATTCCTGAACCCATTGTACCTGACCCCTTCATGAACATTCATGGTGAAACAATCATTCCCAAGGAGGAACCAATTGATTGGGACACCATCAAGTTGCCCACCTTCCTAACCTCTTCTCCATCATCAAAGAAGCAGAAAAGAAGAATCAAATCAACACCCTCTAAAGCCTCAATCAAATTCACACAGAAGCCTAAGTCCAAACCTCAAAACTCTAAAGATGATTATGTTCACATCTGTGACATAAAAGAATTTTCAGACATTAAACTCTATCTGGATGAGCTGGAGGATGTAAGGGGAATAGCTGCCTACAGACAGCTACCAGAAAGACTAGTGTTCAAATACAAAGGAGCTGGGGAAAGAACATGGCCTCTTCACAGAATTCTGAATGAAGGCTACACTACCTTGATTAGAGTCTACTCAACCATACATAAGGATTCTGGCTTTACCAGAACAGCCAGGACTGAGATTCTCAACAAGATTGCCAACATAAGGAAAACTTGGAGGGAGCCCAATGCTTTGCCTAGAACTTTACTCATTCCAGAGAGAGGTATTACAATTCACAAATCACCTCATTGGTTGATGGAGTTCAGAGACAACAAAGGAGTCAGAAGATTTTTCAGAATTGAAGATCAGCTAAAGATTGCCAGTAATGAAACTCTCAAGGTTATGCAATCTAAGTTAGATATCAATGAAGAAGATGAAGCTGAATTCTACAGACAACTTCAACTTCAAATGGAGGAGAATGACAGGAGGCTAGGAAAGAAAACCAGGGATCAAAGGAAAAGAAAATAATTTGCTCAAACTAAAGGAGCACCCTTGGAAACAATGTATTTCTTCAATTTCATCTCAGCATATACACTTTTGCAGCACTTTTGAATTTCTGCTTAGTTACAGTTTATATATTTGTTAAGTGTTTTGTTATCATCAAGCTAAACCCAAATTTATGCCTACAGTTCTAGTAGACATAAATAGGGGGAGATTGTTAGGAATATGTGTATTAGTTTGATGATAAGTTCAGCAAAACACTTAAGTAGAAATCTAGTGTTTGTAACCTCAACGGATAAGACCATCTTGGCTATCCGTTGAAGGAGTAGCCTTACTTAGCAATAAGTTTGATATTGTAGCACATCTCACTCTCTGATTTCAAGCTGTAATTCTTAGATGTTGTTAGGAGATAATCAGTCATGTTGACTACTAATGGATGTACAAGTAGGAGGGCTAATTGTAAATATTTCATGCCTTGTAATTTTGTATAAGTGAAGAAGTATCAACTGATATTAAAGACCTTCAACGGATAAGAAACTAAGCTTCAACGGATGTCTCTAAAGCTTCAACGGATGTCTCTAAAGCTTCAACGGATGCACTACTAGAGCATCAACGGATAAAGCCATCAACGGATGAAAGCTTCAACGGATGCTCAGTCTCATAGCAGTTGATAGTGACAGTTAACAAAGCTGACAGAGGCACATGGATTGACAGAGATGTGGTAGCCTATTTCAGGAACAGCAGAAAAAGCAGCCGTTTTTAGTCTAGTTCAAAATGGAAAGTCAACAGATAATTCCATATTACACTGGATAAAAATGGAACAGAAACAAGTGGAGAACTATTGTCTTATTGTACTTTATCTTTGTCTTCACTTGTAAACTTGGTGTTATATAAACCAAGTAGAAGCTAGTAATTATATATGAATTTTCCCAGAGCTGTTTAGAAATATCAAGAGAGAAAATCATCTAGTTTGTACTAGGAAGCAGCTGTGATTTAATTTTGAATCACAGATTTTCTGAAATAACACATCTCTGGTGGAACAACAAATCCACCAGAAAAGTTTTTAAGTTCTTTGTGCTCATTTCATTTGTGTTTAAATATATATTTGTCTGCATCAGCTCCAAGCAATTTACACACATTTGATCACTCAAACATTTAGTCTTACAAACTGCTCAAAACTTGAAAAAGTTTTGAGATTTACATTCAACCCCCCTTCTGTAAATCTCATTGTTAGTCCACTGGGAATAACAGTTCCCACTACATGTGAAGGACAACACACTGTCCAAACCACAGAGCAATCTGTGAGTCAAACTGTGATCTCAATCACAGGAGTTTCTGATGAACCATCCACCTCTCAAACTTACATACTCACTCAGTGGCTATAAGAATCTACCTCTCAACCAACCTCTGTAGATGATCTACTGGTAGAGCAGATCTCTGGACTGGCCAATATCTCACAGCATCTTCTGACTTCAGACATGAGCAACCAAGATTATCAAGCCATCATGCTTGCTTTCAATGAAGAGGTTGAGAAGCAAAAGGAGAAAATTGTCAATGATGCTGAGCCAGATGGGAATGTGGATGCATGGCTGTCTGAGGACTTTTCCTTAGAGATGAATCAAGTTCTGGCTAGATTTAGAGAAGAGTATGTTACTATTTTGGGAAGCAATGCAAAACACTTGAGTCCAGAAGTTGTCTATGATGCCATTACAGATGTATACAAAGCTTAACACAAAGCATTTCATCTGTTTGGTAAGGCTCTTGAAATGTTTTCACTGGCCATGAAGACAGAATCCGGAAACTAGTTAATGAGAAAATTGACATGATCATACCATCTCAAGAGAAGATCTCTTCTAAATTCAACCATTTTTCTGAGCAAATGGCTAGGATGGATCTTGCCTCTATTGAGAAGGAAGTCAAAAACCTCAAACTATCCTTCACCAATCTCCATGAAGTGATCCAGAAACAAATTACTCACTCAAATGAGACCAAGGTCCGGCTGGATCAACTTTACCAGAACAGATATAAGCCCTCAGCTTTGCTAATGGAAGGGATCAAAGAGGCTATAGAAGAACACTTTGGCACATCTAGTAGCTCTTATCAGCCTGGATCCACTTCAACAAATCTGCAAATTCAGTCTCTACAGGGTCAAGTCACAGCATTGCAAGACTTCAACTCCTCTCTCACTACACAAGTTGAGGCTTTGACATCTCTTGTCAAGAGCCAACAAACAGATATCCAAACTCTGGTGGACTCCCATAGGCATCTTCAAATGCAGAATTCTATAGCTTTAGGAGCCATCATGGGTAAACTCAACATACCACTACCTTCTTTGCCTGAACAAGTAAGGCCTAAAATCCCTACTCCCCTTCTCATGCCTGCCAAAAAGAATAAGGGGGAGATAGAGGCTAGGTTTGCACAATCAAGGTCATCTCAACATCAAGTTCAGGGTGCTGGAAAGAAAGCTAAAGAAGTTGATCTTGATAAGGAGAGACTTATTAGGTCTGCTGAAGGACTAGTTTGAGTAGAGAGTTTGAAAAACTACTCAATGCCTTAAAAGCTTCTCTCAACAACAATCACTTCACATATAAAAAGACCCTAGATAAGACAATCAATTTCATAAGAGTGATCAAGGTCAACAAGGACAACTTTCTGGAAGATAGGACAGTGGTTAATGCAAATGACTTAGGGACAGACAGATGTATGCAAGTGTCCCTCACTTGCCTTATCTCAAGGAGGGCATCTGAGTTAGATATCTTTATCAGCAAATGTAAAGCTATAACTCGTGAAGATACCAAGTTATTAACTGCACTAAAAGATTCTCATGTAGCTGCCTTTCTTGAAGCATATCTACAGCCAAATAAGGGTATAGCATACATCTGTCCAATCACCAAACAATTCAGATTCTTCAATATCCCCAAACAATGTGGCAGGAGCAATGAGAAGCTTATCATAATCCTATGAACTAGCTTAAAAGCTGAGAAGAACAAGAACAATGATGATATGGAAATGATAAAGCTACTAAGGAGATATATAGATAATGCAGAAGTCAACTTGCCCAAAACTCAATTCAACAATGATGACTTGGATGATGATAAGCATAAAAAGAGTGATCAAAATCCTTCCAACTCAAATCCGAGTCAGTCCAGTAAGCCATCTGGTAGCAAGGGTGGAGAGAAGAAGAAGGAGGATGACAAGAAAGATGAAAAGAAGAAAAGAAGAGGGGAGAGGAAGAGCAGGAAACCTCATGATGATTCAAAAACTCAAACAACCCTAAAAATCCAAATACAACCATCTCAAACCTCAACTCAACCCACAACATCAACTATCTCTAACATCAAACGTTCCAAAACATCTTAGCCAAAATTTCTTTGCAGACAAACTGCCAACTCCTTTCTAAAAATTCCAATCACCTCAAGCCACACAAATCTGAAGAGAATGACAACCCTACCTTTAGCCAAACCTTCACTAAAATTCAAGCTCAAATCTGTTGGGAGAATGCCTAAGAAAGTAAAGCCTGCAAAGGAAGTGGAAGTCACTGAAAGGGCCATCTATAATTGCTTTAAGGAGTTTGACTTTTTACCTCTAGATTAGTGCACCTCAGATGAAGACCATTTCCAACATCTAGCTGAGGAAATTGTTAAAATCTAGGTTGTATCCCTGAGAGATGTTAGAGTTTATTTTAAGGATGGTTGTTAGGAATATGTGTATTAGTTTGATGATAAGTTAAACAAAACACTTAAGTAGAAATCTAGTGTTTGTAGCCTCAACGGATAAGACCATTTTGGCTATCCGTTGAAGGAGTAGCTTTTCTTAGAAATAAGTTTAGTATTGTAGCACATTTCATTCTCTGTACTTAAGTTATAATTCTTAGATGTTGTGGGAAATTATCAGTCATGTTGACTACTAGTGGATATGCAAATAGGAGGGCTAATTGTAAATATTTCATGCTTTATAATTTTGTATAAGTGAAGTAGTATCAACTGATATTAAAGGCCTTCAACGGATGAGAAACAAAGCTTCAACGGATGTCTCTAAAGCTTCAATGGATAACATCCATCAACGGATGAGTGCTTCAATGGATAAAGCTTCAACTGCTAATGCATCAACGGATAAAGCTTCAACGGATAAAGCATCAACGGATGAAAGCTTCAACGGACGCTTAGTTCAAATAGCAGTTGATAGTGACAATTCATAAGCTGACAAAGGCATATGGGTTGACAGAGACAAACTGGAATGTGGCAGCCTCTA
The DNA here is from genome assembly GCF_009905375.1 of Apium graveolens. Classification (NCBI taxonomy): domain Eukaryota; kingdom Viridiplantae; phylum Streptophyta; class Magnoliopsida; order Apiales; family Apiaceae; genus Apium; species Apium graveolens. The sequence goes on from NC_133647.1 coordinate 139,049,389, forward strand.
GGAGGAATCAAGAAAATGCAGCATTTCTATTCTGGTGCAAACAAGGAAGTATTCAAAGATTCATAGCTAAACCTAAATTGCATTGGATAGAGAAATGAAGAAGAAACATGTGAAGAATCTTTTAATTGTATTTTACAGTTTTGTCTTCACTTGTAAACTTGGTGATATATAAACCAAGTAGCAGCTAGTAATTAGAGTGTGAATTTTCCAGAGCTGTTTAGAAAAATCCAGAGAGAAAATCATTTAGTTTGTACTAGGACGCGGCTGTGATTTAATTCTTTGAATCACAGATTTTCTGAAATAACACATCTCTGGTGGACCAACAAATCCACCAGAAAAGTTTTTAAGTCTGTTGTGTTCTTTACATTTGTGTTTGAATATATATCTGTCTGCATTAGCTGGAAGCAATTCACACACTTGTTCATCAAAATACATAAGCCTAGAAACTGCTCAAAACTTGAAAAAGTTTTGAGATTTACATTCAACCCCCTTCTGTAAATCTCATTGTTAGTTCACTAGGAATAACAATTGGTATCAGAGCAAGCTCTTAATATACAAAGAGTTTAAAGATCTATTCTGCTAACATCATGAGTAAGAAGGATATTGGTGTAAAGATTCCAATCCTGGAAAGAGATAACTATCATCACAGGAAAGTGAAGATGCATTTACATCTTCTCTCTCAAGATGAAAGCTACATCAACTGCATTGAAAATGGTCCTCACATCCCTCACAAGGTGGCCACAGCTGCTACTACAATAGTTGCTGTTGGACAGTCTATTCCCAAGCCAAAAGCAGAATGGACTGTTGAAGATATTGAAGAGGTTCACAAGGACAAGAAAGCCATGAACATTCTGTTTAATGGCCTAGATCAAGATATGTTTGACAATGTCATTAACAGCCAAACTGCTAAGGAAATTTGGGATACTGTGCAACTTATCTGTGAAGGTACTGAGCAAGTTAGAGAAAACAAAATGCAGTTTCTCATTCAACAGTATGAATATTTTCATTTTGAAGAAGGAGAATCATTGAATGATACCTTCAACAGATTTCAGAAACTGTTAAATAGATTGAAGCTGTATGGCAGAGAGTACCAAGTCAAGGACTCCAATTTAAAATTTATGAGGTCTCTACCAAAGGAATGGAAGCCTATGACTGTTTCTTTAAGAAATTCTCAAGATTATAAGGACTTCACACTTGAAAGATTATATGGAATTTTGAAGACATATGAACTTGAGATGGAGCAAGATGAGTTGTTGGAAAAGGGAAAGAGAAAAGGAGGATCAGTTGCACTTGTAGCTGACAATGAGAAGATTGAAGCCAGGAATGAGGAAAAGACAATGCCAAGTCTCAAAATTGGCACAAGCAAATCAGAATCAAGCAAGGGAAATGAGCAAGTAGCTGAGGATGAAGACAATTCCAGTCAAGATGGCTCTGATGATGTTGATGAACATCTGGATTTTCTGTCCAGGAGGTTTGCAAAGATGAAATTCAGGAAAAATACAAAATTCACTAAGTCAAACAAAAATATGGTGGACAAATCTAAGTTCAAATGTTATAACTGTGGCATTACTGGACACTTTGCCAATTTGTGCAGGAAGCCAACCTTTGATAAGAAGAAATTTGAGAAAATTGATTACAAAAAGAAGTATTTTGATTTGCTTAAACAAAAGGAAAGAGCTTTTCTGACTCAAGATGATTGGGCAGCAGATGGAGTCAATGAAGATGATGATATGGAATATGTCAACCTAGCCCTGATGGCTAATTCTGATGAAAATGAAACTAGTTCATCAGGCAACCAGGTAATTACTACTGATCTCTCTCAGCTTTCTAAGATTGAATGTAATGAAGCCATAAATGATATGTCCAATGAATTATATCATTTGCGTGTTTCCCTTAAATCACTAGCTAAAGAAAATAGAAGAATCAAAAAGAATAATTTGTTTTTAAGTGATAGGAATGCTGTGTTAGAGAATCAGGTAATTGAGCTTGAAAAGATTAAAATTAAATGCTTGACTGTTGAAAGTGAACTAGAAGAAGCTGTTAAGAAAGTAGAAATTCTTTCTAAATAGTTAGAAAGTGAGCAAGAGGTAATCAAGGCCTGGAAAACATCTAGGGATGTTAGTGCTCAGATTGTCAAGGTTCAGGGAATTGAATCATTCTGTGAGAATGCCTGGAAGAAAAACAAAAAGGAGTTAAAATTAATTGATGGATTGTCAACGGATGTGGAATCAACGGATGATGAAAGTTATCCGTTGAAGGAAGAAAAAGAGCATCCATTGAAAGCTCATCAATTAAAACAGGCAAGTGATTCTAAAAAGAATAATCTCAATAAGAAGGTTGGATCAACTTTCAAGAACTTTGTTAAAGAAGGAGCTAGCACATCCAAAGATGCCAGTAAGGTGAATATAGGACACATGACTTTGGATCAGCTGAAAAATAGGCTTAAATTGGTTGAGGATAAAAAGGAAACTAAAAGAAAATCTAATAGAAATGGGAAGGTAGGGATTAACAAACACAACAACTACACACCTGATAAGTATGCACACCTGATAAGTATGCTCCTAGAAAAAGCTGTGTGCATTGTAAAAGTGTTAATCATCTATTTGATAATTGCAAATCTGTTAAGAATGCTCTCATGCCTTTAACTCCCTCCATGACTAACATGTCTATGTCACATCTGCATGCTATGCCTGTTATGTCTCATCAGAATCCTCATGCAGATTTTGCAAACATGCCGTATATTAATAATCCTTATTTTACTGCATTCAGTATGCCTCAGATGCCATACAACATGCCTATATGGAATAATATGTTTGCACAATCCATGCCTTATCAAATTCAACCAAATGTGCTAAATGATTCTGTGACTAACCCTACACTTTAACCAACTACATCTGAGACCAAGGTTGACCCAAAGTTACCTAAGTCAAAAGATGCAGGAGGAATGAAGTCTAGGAAAAAGACTAACAAGGCTGGACCCAAGGAAACTTGGGTACCAAAATCAACTTGATTGATTTTGTTGTGTGCAGGGAAAAAGAAGGAATATATGGTACTTGGATAGTGGCTGTTCAAGATACATGACAGGAGATTTCACTATGCTCACAGAGTTCAAGGAGAGAGCTGGCCCTAGCATAACCTTTGGAGATGACAGCAAAGGTTTCACTATGGGATATGGCTTGATTTCAAAAGAAAATGTCATCATTGATGAAGTTGCATTAGTTGATGGTCTCAAACACAATCTATTGAGCATCAGTCAACTATGTGACAGAGGGAATACTGTTTCCTTCAATTCTGAAGCATGTGTTGTCACAAGTAAGAAGGACAACAAAGTGGTTCTAACTGGAGTTAGAAAAGGGAATGTGTACTTAGCTGACTTCAACTCTACAGAATTCAGAATCAATTACTTGTCTTCTCAGCAAAGCAAGTCCAGATGAAAGTTGGCTATGGCACAAGAAGCTATCCCATTTGAATTTCAAGACAATGAATGATCTAGTCAAAAAGGACTTGGTTAGAGGAATTCCTCTAGTGGAATTCACAAGGGATGGACTGTGTGATGCTTGTCAGAAAGGAAAGCAAAGGAAAGCATCATTCAGTAAGAAGCTTGAATCTGCAATTGATGAACCATTACAACTGCTACACATGGATCTTTTTGGACCAGTCAATGTATTTTCAATTTCAAGGAAAAGATATTGCCTAGTGATTGTAGATGATTTCTCAAAGTTTTCATGGGTTTATTTCCTTGGATCAAAGGATGAAGCTAGTGAAATCATTATCAATCATATCAAGCAAGTCAACAATCATCTAGATTTCAAAGTAAGGAATATCAGGAGTGACAATGGAACTGAGTTCAAGAATACAACCATAAAGTTGTTCTGTGAAGAAAATGGGATCATTCCTGAGTTCTCAGCTCCAAGGACTCCACAACAAAATGGTGTGGTGGAAAGGAAGAACAGATCACTAATTGAAGCTGCAAGAACAATACTTGAAGAGTCAAAACTCCCAACATACTTTTGGGTTGAGGCTGTTAACTATGCATGTTACACTCAGAATATTTCTCTAATTAATCAGGCAAAAGGCATGACTCCCTATCAATTGTTCAAGAGAAGAAAACCAACTTTAAACTTTCTGTATATCTTTGGTTGCAAATATTACATACTAAGGAATCAACCTGGTCACAAAGGGAAGTTTGATGCAAAGGCTGATGAAGGAATATTTGTTGGTTATTCTGCTGGTAAATCATATAGAGTCTACAATCTAAGAAACAACATTGTCATGGAATCTGTGCATGGTGTGTTTGATGATAAAAAGATTGATGGACTAACAGATGAGGGACATCATGAAGGACTCATATTTGACAACATTGAGATATATTATGATGATAGTGAAGATGAGAATGATGGAGAAGGCACCTCGAAAAGAATTCAAAATCTGCCTTTGAATAATGCACAAAATGCTGCATCCGTTGAAAGTCATAATTCAGCTTCCGTTGATAGAAGCAATGCAGCATCCGTTGAAAGACAAAGTGCATCATCCGTTGAAGTTCATAATGAAGCATCCGTTGATCACAGTTTGTCAACGGATAATCATTTCACTTCATCAGTTGATAGAACTCCCAATTCCTTTCAAAGGATCAGCAACTCAGGGGGAGTTTCAACCAATCAACATTCTATCTCACATCATGACAATACCTAGGCAACCTCATCAAGAGCTAACCTACCACCTCAAAGGAAATGGACCAAGAATCACCCTTTTGAACTAATCATTGGTGATGCTACATCTAAAGTGCAAACTAGAAGGGCTACTCAAGATGAATGTCTATATAGTAGCTTTCTATCACAGGAGGAACCTAAGAGAGTGGAAGAAGCTCTATTGGATCCAGATTGGATTTTAGCAATGCAAGAGGAGCTAAACCAATTTGAAAGGAACAAAGTATGGAAGCTGGTACCCAAGCCAAAGAACAAGAGTTCTATTGACACAAAATGGGTATTCAGAAATAAGATGGATGAAAATGGCATTGTCATAAGGAATAAAGCCAGATTGCTTGCTAAAGGCTATTCTCAAAAAGAGGGAATAGATTTTAATGAGACATTTGCTCCAGTTGCCAGACTTGAAGCCATCAGAATCTTTCTAGCCTATGCAACCCATACGAATTTCAAGGTCTATCAAATGGATGTCAAGAGTGCATTTCTGAATGGGGAATTGGAGGAAGAAGTTTATGTAAGCCAACCTCCAGGATTTGAAGATCCAAATTTTCCAGACTATGTGTATTATCTGTTGAAAGCACTCTATGGACTAAAGCAAGCACCTAGAGCCTGGTATGAGACTTTGTCAAAATTTCTTCTAGATAATCACTTCACAAGAGGTACTGTTGACAAAACTCTTTTTTTTAGAAATGTTAATGGCTCTACAATACTTGTTCAAATTTATGTAGATGATATTATATTTGGTTCTACAGATGATAAGCTTTGTAAAAAGTTTGCTAAGTTAATGCAAAGTAAATATGAAATGAGCATGATGGGAAAGCTAACTTATTTTCTTGGTTTACAAGTTAAACAAGTTAGTGGTATTATTTTCATTAGTCAAACGAAATATATTTATGATCTTTTAAAGAAGTTTGACTTAATGGATTGTTCATCTGCAAAAACTCCCATGGCCACTGCCACCAAGCTTGAATTAAACAAGGCTGAAAAGTCTGTAGACATCTCAAGTTATAGAGGCATGGTTGGTTCACTTTTATATTTAACTACTAGTAGACATGATATAATGTTTTCTACATGTCTCTGTGCTAGATTTAAGCTGACTCTAAAGAATCTCACTTAGTGGCTATTAAAAGGATTTTCAGATATCTCAAAGGGACTCCAAATCTAGGAATTTGGTACCCTAGAGAGTCTAGTTTTGATCTAATTGGCTACTCAGATGCAGATTATGTACGTTGCAAAATAGACAGGAAAAGCATAACTGGCACCTGTCAATTTCTAGGGAATAAGCTTGTGTCATGGTTCAGCAAGAAGCAAAATTCTGTTTCAACATCAACAGCTGAAGCTGAGTACATTGCTGCTGGTAGTTGCTGTGCACAGATACTGTGGATGAGAAATCAACTATTTGACTATGGACTAACTGTTGACAAAATTCCTATATTCTGTGACAACACAAGTGCCATTGCCATTACTGAAAATCCAGTGTAGCACTCAAGAACCCAGCACATTGACATCAAGTACCACTTCATAAGGGAACATGTGATGAAAGGTACAGTGGAACTTCATTTTGTTCCAAGTGAAAAGCAGACTGTAGACATATTTACCAAGCCACTTGATGAATCAACATTCACAAGATTAGTAAGTGAGCTAGGTATACTTAATTATTCATTAATTCATGTCCTCATTATAATCTGCTTTGAAGCCTGAAATGAATTTGTGTCGAGAACAAAGTTGGCTTTAAGTAAAGATTATTCTATCAATGGATATTCCCTATCCGTTGAAAGCCAAAATTGTTCTATCAACGGATGTTTATTATCCGTTGAAAGACAAATACATTTCTGGTAATTTTATCCTTCAACGGAAAAAAACTGTGTTAATCTTCAACGGATAACTATTTACCTCATCCGTCGAAGTGTCACATCAGTTACTTTAAGTGAGTCACAGCCGTTGATTTGTTTACTTAACCGTTGATACATATATACAGTATTGTATGTGTTTGTATTAAAGGCAGTTTCAGAATTTCTACAGTTTTCTTTATTCTCAAACGGTTGTAATTTATTTAAAAGTATCATTTAATCATTTTATTTATGTTTTAATTCGAGAAAGTATAAAAGCCCATTGAATTCTTATTTTCACTTTACGCTTTCTTGCAATTTTTACTCTCTTTCTCTCCCAAAACTCTCAATTTTTTCTCTGTAACCTCTACTCACAACAATGGCACCAGTAGTCAAGATTATATCTCAGTCTGGCTTTGTTTATAAAAAGAACAATTTCATAGCCTTGGTGGAAAAGAATGAAGCCCATTCAGATTATCACAAGATGATGGACTTCATCAAGAACTGCAAACTAAGCTATACAATGCTGGAAGCCCCAACTATCTATTGTGAGGTAATTGAGGAGATTTGGACAACTGCAGAGTTCAACTCCACAGATATGACCATTGCTTTCTCTCTCAAAGGTAAGGATTACTGTATTAACTGTGATGATATACAGTCATGCTTTAAGTTACCTGAGAATAATGCCATGACACCATACACTGATAATGATGTATCTGCTATATTAGATTCCATAGGCTATTCTTTTGATTCTGCCAGTTTAGGGAGCATCAGAAGAAGGGGCCTTAGGAAAGAATGGAGTTTTCTTGGAGATGCCTTTATCAAGGTTTTCTCTGGGAAGATTAGCAATTTTGATGCCATAACTTCATCTCTTGTTAATATGCTCTACATGCTAGTTTCTGATAGGTACTTTAATTTTAGCAACTATGTCATGCTAGAATTAGGTTCCAGGTTAGGTAACAAAGCCAATAGACCTAATAACATCTACTATGCTAGATTCTTTATGTTATTGGCTAACCATGTTGCTGAAGGTTTGGTCATAACTAATGAGAGCAATAAACTCAAATGCTGGGCACAAGAGAAAAGGGTCCTTGCAGACCTTTTGAGAATTAACCTCAATAACCAGGTGCCATTTGTATATTTACCAATAATGAATGCACCTCAGGTAAGTGAGGTAAATACTTTTGCAACTCCTACATCTTCCACCCCCATTGTTTCTTTGCCTTCTAGTGTGGCAATGGAATTCGTGTCTTTGTCCCAACAGATTCCTACCAAAGCCACCAAAACTAAAATTCCAAAACACAAGTCAAAGAAAACCACCTCTGTTGTCTCTCAAAAGACAACAGTTGTAACAACTACCATAAACCCTGAAGGGAGTGAACAGGGTGTGAGTGGTGAGGGGAGGGGTGAACATCAAGAAACCCCCCAGGATAAGGTGGGAGAGGTGAGTGGTACCCTAGCCTAGCCACAGTTTCTCAAAAGACTGTGGTGGTTCAAAAGGAGTCAAACACATCCCTAGTTGCATCCTCCCAAAAGGATGCAGCTATTGAAAATAGTCCCCAACCAGGGACACAGAACAAAAGAGGGAGGGACACTGAAGCCACACATTCACCTGTCAAAGCTTTTTCAAGAAGAAAGAAGGCTAAAACCCTAGATTCCACACAGGGGGTACACACTGCACAGATACATCCACCTGTATCTTTGCCTTCTCAAGTTCACTTTGATGTGGCTCCAGCAAATGTTGAGTCACAGCCCCATTCTCTCATAATAGACACACAACAATCACCAAATTCTCCATCACCATCTCTAGATGTGGATATGATATTCACATCAATTCCTGATTCTCCCTCTTTAAAACTCAGGGAGGAGCCCCACTCAAATCCTGGTGATCATCATCTGTTAGATGATTTGTTGGATCATCAGCCAATTCTTTCAGACTTAGTTGAAGAATCTGTGTCACCTCACTTAAAATCAATTCACACAGATTCAACAATTATGTCACTTTCAATATCTACATCTTTTCCTTCTTCAACGGATATCTCTCATTCGTTGACAAGTGGTTGTTCTTCGACGGATAAGCTTAACAGCAGTTATCCGTTGATATCATCAGTTTCCACTTCAATGGATACTCCCTATCCGTTGATAGTCTCTACACATATAACTGAATCAATTCCAAGTGTAGAAGACATGGTTACTGTACAATCACTTCTAGGATTGAGGGAAGGGTGTGATAATTTGAGTGAGAGGCTGGGTTGCTCCCAGGAAAAAGGAGAGGTTGAGAGTTAAAATATGCATGCTATTTCTTCTAGCATGACAAAAGTAAGTGAGGGGAGTGCCACCTTAGTAGGTGAGGGTGAGGGTGTGAGGGTATGTGTGAGCCAGGGGGAGCCCCTGATGCAAGAATATAGAGAAAATGAGAGAAAAGCAGGTACAGAAGCTATAAGGGTGGATCCAGCCATTGCTAGTGAGTCAATGATTGTGGATGATGCTGAAAAGGAAAGACAATTTCAGCAACATTACAAAGCTGAAATTGATAACATTTCCTTGGTTGCTGACACTTTTACTCATCCTGTTTCAGCCTATCAAATGTTGGCTGCTCAGGGCAATGTGGAGGCAGAGCAGACTTTGAACATAGTGCATACTTCAGAATCTCTTCAAAGAGATAAAGCTGCTGTTAATAGGATGCCTTCTCAAGCTGGTGAGCCATCTGAAGAATTTGAATTATATTCTAATGATGATGACTCTAATTCTTTGGATGGGAGCATGAACTTAGGGGGAGATGCAGGCCCAAGTTCTGTTCCAGACTTACCTGAATGGGCATGGACAAAGAAATCTACACCAGGACAATTTGGTGTAGCTTTGGTCAATCAAGTAATGGCTATTCAAAAGGCCCTTCAGGAGACTACATATGCTAGTACAAAGGCTATTCTTCAAGCTCATCTAGACTCTCTGCATCTCTTGCAGTTACAGCATATCAGACAGAATTTAAGTGTGGATGAACTCAAAAAGGATATTGCTGATCTGAAATCCTATAATTCTGAGAAGTTGGATTCAGTTATGCCTTATGGTACAATGCAAGATTTGTTGCTGAGATTGAGGAGAGAATCTGATGCTGGCAAGAGGCTAGCCAAGTTGGAAACAAGAGTTCAAGTCATTGAAGACTCTGTGGTCACCATTCTTCAAAATCAACAATCTCAGACAAATCTACTATTGCAGCTGGCAAAAGCACAAGGCTTGACCCCTATCCTTGATGATAACAAAAAGGGGGAGAATAAAAGGGAAGGGAAGGAGAGCCATCAATAATAGTTCAAATATCTAAAGTGCTAGTTCCTGCCATCACCACTTCTCCAACTCTTCAAATCAAATGAAAGCTTGATGGAATTGATCTAATCCAGATAGCAGCTGAGCTGAAAGTCAAAGAGCAAAGGAAGAAAATTGATGAAAGGATGCAACAAATCTTTGGTTCTACAACTTCTAAATCACAATCTGTGAAGCATAGCACAAAAGTGGAGCCAATCATTATGGAGCTCAAGCCAGTAAGGAGGAATAAGGTTGGAGAGACTTCTTCCAAGTATCTGAAACCTATGGTTCTCAAGCCCAACAACAGATCCAATAAGAAATCTACAAAGAACCCTTTAAGCCTTGCTCAGTTGAAAGAAGTGGACTTTCCTCTTCCAAAGCCTGATGAAGACAAGATTTTGGGTGGTAATATCATAAAGCACAAGGAGACCAAGGATGTGGTTGAAAGGATGAACATGGCTATTATATTTAGAAAGGGAAAGAGTATCTGTGTGATACAAGGACATCCCAAATTCTCAATAGCCAAGAGGGAAGAAGCCAGAAGGTTAAAGGAAGAAGCTAAAAAGCTAAAGGCTGATAAAAGAGCACAAGCAAAGCTTGAAAAACAGCTAAAGTCAAGTCAAGCTGAAGAAAAGAAAGAAATTGAAGACAAGAGTGAAGATGTAGGTATGGGGGGCATGATTAATGATGATGTGGAAGAAAGAAGTAAGGAAAGAAATGAATGGCAGAAAGGGAACAGAAAGAAGGGCAATGCAAAAAGAAAGATGGTAGATGAAACTGAAGAAACCCAATCAAAATACAAACCACTACTTTCTATTCCTGAACCCATTGTGCCTGACCCCTTCATAAACATCCATGGTGAAACAATCACTCCTAAGGAGGAACCAATTGATTGGGACACCATCAAATTGCCCACCTTCTTAACCACCTCTCCACCATCAAAGAAACAGAAAAGGAAAATCAAATCAACACCTCCTCTAACCTCAATCAAATTCACTCAGAAGCCTAAGCCTAAGCCACAAGCCTCAAAGGATGATTATGTTCACATTTGTGACATAAAGGAATTTTCAGACATTGAACTCTATCTAGATGAGCTGGAGGAAGTAAGGGGAATAGATGCCTACAGACAACTTCCAGAAAGACTAGTGTTCAAATATAAAGGAAGTGGGGAAAGGACTTGGCCTCTTCACAGAATTCTGAATGAAGGCTATTCTACCTTGGTTAGAGTCTACTCAGCCATAAAAAGGGATTCTGGTTTTACCAGGACTGCCAAAACTGAGATTCTCAACAAGATTGCCAGCATAAGGAAAACTTGGTGGGAGCCCAATGCCTTGCCTAGAACATTACTCATACCAGAGAGAGGAATTACAGTTCATAAATCACCTCATTGGTTGATGGAGTTCAGAGACAATAAAAGAGTCAGAAGATTTTTCAGACTTGAAGATCAGCTCAAGATTGCTAGTAATGAAACTCTCAAGGATATGCAATCTAAGTTGGACATCAATGAAGACGATGAAGCTGAGTTCTACAGACAACTCCAACTCCAAATAGAGGAGAATGACAGGAGGCTAGGGAAGAAAACAAGGGATCAAAGGAAAAGAAATTAATCTGCTCAGGCTAAAGGAGCACCCTTGGAAACAATATAATTCTTCAATTTTATCTCAGTATACACACATTTGCAGCATTTTTGAATTTCTACTTTATTTTAGTTCATATATTTATTAAGTGTTTTGTTAACATCAAGTTAAACCCAAATTTATGCCTACAGTTCTAGTAGACATAAATAGGGGGAGATTGTTAGGAATATGTGTATTAGTTTGATGATAAGTTAAACAAAACACTTAAGTAGAAATCTAGTGTTTGTAGCCTCAACGGATAAGACCATTTTGGCTATCCGTTGAAGGAGTAGCTTTTCTTAGAAATAAGTTAAGTATTGTAGCACATTTCATTCTCTGTACTTAAGTTGTAATTCTTAGATGTTGTGGGAAATTATCATTCATGTTGACTACTAGTGGATATGCAAATAGGAGGGCTAATTGTAAATATTTCATGCCTTGTAATTTTGTATAAGTGAAGTAGTATCAACTGATATTAAAGGCCTTCAACGGATGAGAAACAAAGCTTCAACGGATGTGTCTAAAGCTTCAACGAATAACATCCATCAATGGATGAGTGCTTCAACAGATAAAGCTTCAACTGCTAATGCATCAACAGATAAAGCTTCAACGGATAAAGCATCAACGGATGAAAGCTTCAACGGATGCTTAGTTCAAATAGCAGTTGATAGTGACAATTCATAAGTTGACAGAGGCACATGGGTTGACAGAGACAAACTGGAATGTGGCAGCCTCTAGGAGGAATCAAGAAAATACAGCATTTCTATTCTGGTGCAAACAAGGAAGTATTCAAAGATTCATAGCTAAACCTAAATTGCATTGGATAGAGAAATGAAGAAGAAACATGTGAAGAATCTTTTAATTATATTTTACAGTTTTGTCTTCACTTGTAAACTTGGTGATATATAAACCAAGTAGCAGCTAGTAATTAGAGTGTGAATTTTCCAGAGCTGTTTAGAAAAATCTAGAGAGAAAATCATCTAGTTTGTACTAGGACGCAGCTGTGATTTAATTCTTTGAATCATAAATTTTCTGAAATAACACATCTCTGGTGGACCAACAAATCCACCAGAAAAGTTTTTAAGTTTGTTGTGTTCTTTACATTTGTGTTTGAATATATATCTGTCTGCATTAGCTGGAAGCAATTCACACACTTGTTCATCAAAACACATAAGCCTAGAAACTGCTCAAAACTTGAAAAAGTTTTGAGATTTACATTTAACCCCCCTTCTGTAAATCTCATTGTTAGTTCACTGGGAATAACAATGGTACATTCACTCTTCTAGACAAAAAGTTAATAGATTCTTTGACTCCTGCAGAAATTAAGAGAGTGTTAAGTTTGTTAAAAGGCAAGGACACTGTTACAAGGACTTGGAGATCATCTTTGGCTGAATGGTTGATTGAAAGGGAGGAAACAAAGAAAAGAGATAAGGCTGAAGCTGAAGAAAGAAGAAGGAGAGATATGTTTATAAAAAGATCAGAAGAGTTGAAAGCAAAAGGAATGAGCAGAATTTCTAAAGATGGTAGATTTCTAAACATCAAAGTTGGTGGATTCTCAAGATTCATCTTAGAGTATCTGGACCAGGGTTATCCTAAGGCAGCAAGGCAAAAACTTGTGGAAGCTCTAAGTGGAATACTCATCATAGAAGAACTTGAAATTCTTTATCACTTGAAGGATAAACTAAGAGAATAAGCAGATGTAAAAACTATTTTTACCACTCTTGTAATTATGGAACCTGGTAAATATTATGTTGTACAAACTGTAATTCTATCAAACTTTATGTTTTAATTTTATCCTCCATCAGTTTTAAACTTGGGGTTAGTCTTGTTAATAGGCATGAATTTGTGTTAAGCAATCTTCTCACAAAGGGGGGGGATTGTCGTAAAAGATATGCTTGTACTTTAACAAGACTAAGACAATTTATCAACCCTAAGTAAGTTGTATTGTTATCTAAATTTGTATTTTGTACTTGTAACACTTAAAGTCTGTTAAAATGCAAAGGAGCAGACTGGAGCCTTTTTTATAAAACAATATCAAGCCTAATGATTCTATCTGAAAGAAGATCAAGAAGATCATGCCTCAGAAGAATTTTGAAGAAGCTTGGAGTTGAATAAATCTGTTTGGAGAAAAATACTCTAAGTCAAGATCTCTACAAATCACAGATTTAATGTTATAGAGAAGTCATTCGAGAACTCCAGAATAGCTTATCGAGAAGTCATTCAAGTTATAGAGAGTACTGATGGATGAGGAACATCCATCGAGATAGTAGTTTGGATAGCCGACGGATGACTGCTTTTAGGCACATCCGTCGGGATACAATCACTACTCGACGGATGAGCAATATCCACCGAGATAGAAGAAATGAATGAATTCAGAGTGGAGAAGTCAGGAAAGCTACTAGAGAACTCAGGAAAATATCGACAAGCAAAATTGAAGAACTGAAGATTGGAGATATCGACAACTCATTCCTTCACTAGAGAACTTAGAGTTATCGACAAGTCTACATTCAGTAGATAACTCTGAGTTATCGATAAGTTAATGTGAAGATGTGAAGACTAGAGATTTCGACGAGCTGAAGACCTCTACAAGCCAAACTCAATATAGAGTGCTAGAGATCTCGATAAGCCTATGTACTTATCGAGATGTCAAGTGTTCTATTAATTCAAACCGGAGATCTCGAGGTACAGTCTCAAAGTACAGAATTGCAGATCACTTCAATATCCAAGATAAACAATCAACAAACAATCCAACAGTTGGATTGACATGTCTACAAAAAGCAGCTTGAAGAGTGTGCAAGATCAATGGCAAAGATTAACTGACAGAGGAAGATTAAAGTGAACACGGGATGCTAAAGATATGCTAAGCCAGAAATGGAAGATTTGCTTTTCTATAAATAGAAATGACAAGTGACAGTTTAGAAAAGCTAATAGCATGTTTATTATCCACTATGTGAACCAGCAGTCAACTGAGTTATGAAGTTAACACTGGTCCTTTAGTTAGTTGCAACAATTTAGATCAAATCTCTTGTATCACTCTCAAGAAGAAGCTGAGCTCTTTAACATCAAAGAGCTTAGAAATTTTATAGCAAAACAGTCTTAATTTTTAATATAAAATTAAGTGAGTTTTGAAGATCTATGTTCTTTATTTTCTGCAAGTTTAGATTCTGCATGAACACTTTTCTATAACAAGATTTAATTTACTTTATTCAACCATTAACTTTCAAGAAATACCTAAAATCAGAAAAACACATTCACCCCCCCCCCCTCTATGTGTGATTCATTACCTAACACCAATCTGTACTGAACCTAGTGGAACATAGATTATTTCAAAGTCCTTGTTCTATGTTGAGTTATCCCAACCAGTATTATTGAGTTATACGTACAGTTTCAATCTTGCTCAACAATTCCTTCTTTTAAAATAAAATAATAAGGACAATATCCCAAATTATAACAAATTGATTATCCACTGATCTAATTACGTCACCTCAATATCTTCTCTTCTATATATAATAGGAGAACAAGGAGATAATATTCATGAGATTAAAAAGTCTCATTGAAAAGACTAAACTACCCCTGAGATTAAAAAGTCTCATTAAAAAGACTAAACTATCCATGTTTTTAATATTTTATATAAAAGATGTGGTTTGTGGGAATCGAACTAGAGATATTTCATTCAACTATACAACCTCATATCACTATACACTATTGTCACATGTGCTTTTTATCATACACATAATATGTAACTGTGCTAAATGAATATTTTATTTAACTTTAAAGATAGTTACTTGAATTCCGTAAAAAAGGATAATTACTTGAATATATGTACAATTAATTTTAAAGAATTGAATTCCGGATATGAAGTTAGGCATAGTACATAAATGGATTATTATCTTATTTATTAATCATTTTTTAGTTTGAAAATATATTTCATATATTTTAAAACATATTCTTTATCATAAAAAGTAATTAAAATGTACATATATAATTTTTTAAAAAAATATTGAAAATAGAATCGTTTATATATAAATAATCTATATTGGTATTACATATTTAGATAAGTTCGAATTATAATGAGTCAATGCATTTAAGTTTATTTTGAATTTAAAATCAGAACTTGGCCCATTGTTCAAAAAATACTCGAAATTTGACTACATGACCTGGCCGAAAAATATCGTCACATTTTACATTTAGTAAATTTAAATTATAAGCTTGGCGAGAATATCTTACCAATAATGTGAATTTTTTTAATATTATATATTAATATAAATTAATGTGTTTGAAGTCTTTATAAAATCAAGTCAATTGATTATTTATATTAAAACTACTAACTTAACTGGTAACGCATTATAATTTTTGGGATTTGTCCCGATTTTAAGAATATTCGAAATATGATATGAGATCTCATGAGATTTATTAAAACTACAATGATATATTAAATCGATTTATTTTTCATTTTTCTCTTTAAAAAAACAGCTTTTTAAAAAGAATTCTTTTAGATAAGCAATATTAATTGATCGAGATAATATTATACAAATATTTTGAATTATTGAAATAAAAGTTATATTTGTACTATATTGTAGCATTTGTTTTAATCTATTTTATATTATTTAAATATATATATATATATATATATTGTTCAATAATTTGAAGGAATTAATCAGTTCAACAAATATTTATAAAAATTTATCGAATTAAAAAATATTTAATTTTAGGAGAATAGTATACAATATTATCAAATTATTATATGAAGAAATATTAGAGTCATAATGAAAGAAACTTAAAAACGGTTTAAATAACGATATAATTACAATTTTTCCTTTCGAATCTTGAAAAGAACCATGAATACAATAATAAGTCTTAAAAATATATAATTTATTTTTATGTAACAACCCCAACTGATACTCGGCTGCGTAAAAAATAGATTTGGATTGTTTGTTAGTGATAATGTGAATACCATATATAAATTATAGCAATTTATTTATTACATAATTTTAATTTTTGGATAATTATAAATGCATGTTAGTTAAGTAATCAATTGTCTCACTGAATATTAATAATGATTATACATATACATAAATCAGATATTAGCATATAAATAATTGAAACCATCATCATTCACTAATAAATGTAACATACAATAATTTACATGATAACTCACACACATACATATAACTTAATCTTACTTTGTTAAGAGTAGTGTAAATAAAAAAACTAATATTTTCCCATACATACATACGTTAAATTTCAAAAACTAATATTTTTCATTAAAATCTACTTTAATATTAACTGTAATGTAAATTTTATATTATTGTATATTATAATTGCAAGTCATTTGACTCCAGTTATACATTTTTATCTTTTTAAATTGAGTAAGTTAATTATAAGTTAGTAGTGAACTCAATAATAATATAGACCAGTACATATAGTTTATTTAAATAAAATTCAAAATTTTTGGTCAACTCTGTATTCAACATATATGTTAATTTTTTAGTTTTTATTTGTAAACATACTAACGATATTCTACAAATTAAGTTTAATCATTTTGTTTTAAACGTGCACTGACTCCCCTGTTTATATTCATTTATTAAATACAAATTATACAACACAAATAAGAATATATATATATATATATATATATATTTTAATGAGTTATATTAGAAACGTTGTGTAATTTGGTAATGTCTTACATGAAAATAATACACATTGATAAACAATCAATTTGTATTTGATATACGTTAGACATTATACAACATTTACAAATAAGAAAAGAACTAAGAGTAACTCCAACAACCTCCTTGCATTTTCACTACAAATAACATATATATAATTGAGCTCCTAATTATTTAGAAGTCAAAATCAAACAATTTCTCCACCAATTTATATATTATTCTACTTTAATCAACTCTCGATTAATATTTACTGGCCGAGACAAAACTTCAAGATAAAGCCCGTAGACAATCTCGATTAAACTCTCGAGTTTAAAATTTTACTTGGATAATTTAATAATTTAATAAACTTTATTGTTCGGATTAATCCATTATTTACCGAATGTTAGAATTTTATCGAGTTAACTCGTCCGTTATAACTTTTATATAATTCTTATAACAAAGTAAGAATACCCTTGTTATAATTTTTTTTAATTCAAATACACCCTTAATACATGAATTATACACTAGTTCTACATCCAAATTTAATTCAAAATACATTTGAAATATAATTTTTATACCATTTAAATACACTAATATTTTAATTTTAATATATCCCAAAAATTCATCATCTCCTTCCTCAACCTAACTCCACCGCCCACCAGCGGCCATAGCAGCTACAAGCGGTGACCACCGGCCGACGGTGGTCCGACTAAAATACTGGCCACCTCCAAAAATAATTCCGATTATTGATTTAAATTACCCATTGCCCGATCTATCCCTTCCCAAGTCGGATTTTCCAAATTCCAATCCGAACCCATTTTCTGGTCAACTCTGACAACTCTCTCTCTCTTTTTTCTCTCTCTCTCGTCTCGTCCCTCTCTCTCCGTCACCTCTCCGCCACCACCGTCGGTGGTGGTGGCTCCTTTTTCCGGCACACATACACACACGCACTCGATATACACACACACTACTGAAGATGCACGACACAACATCACACACAAAACACTCTCCCCCTCCCCTTCGATTTTCTGGCGGCGTTTCATCGCCACCACCGCCTCTGTTGCGGTGGTTCTTTCCCCGGCACCAATGGCACCAATCACTAAGAATCAACTTCTATCATATTATTTCTCCTCCTCCAAATCAAAACCCTCCATCAATTTTATATTTTCAACAATAAAAAATCAAAATCCCCAAATTTGTATAAATCCTAAATTTTTTTAACAATAGGCCTAACCCATTTGTGTCCCATGAACCAAAATAAAAACCCAGCAAAATTTTTTGATGTTATTTCTGATTATCTAACGATCAATTACGCACTAATTATTCGATTGTATCCGATAAACGAATCACAAACATATCGATTACTAATTATCTAGCGAATAATCCACAAAATCACCTTCATAAATTTACACATAATCTAGAGAATTAATATTGTTAAATAAATAAAGAAAGATCAATATCACTACCTTAATTGGAATGATCACTTCCGCCTAAATAAATCCCTAAACAACTTTTTATCTCTCTAATATTTTTCACCCAAAAATCACTTTGATTCATATTCCCTTCCTTACCCAAATCACCATGTTTGATTCTCATCTTCTTGATCAACCTTTTTCCTAGTTCTTTCTCTCACTATTATTTTTATTTATTATTTTTTTACTACCAAAATGAGGAATGTGCATTAGTTGGAATTGGGGTGCTTAGGAATATTTATAGAGTTGATTAACCTTGGTTAATCCTAACTCAGCCCTTATTAGAACTTACTAGCAAATTCTTGAATATTCTAGTTAACTTTTATCAAGATTATTTATCACTTTTTTTCATAAAAATAAAAAAAAGGATAAAGTAGAATAAAATAAACTTACACCACCCAAATATTTTAAATGGAGTCAATTAAACATATGAATATTCACGTAGTATTTTAAGTAATATATTATTATAATATTTTTTTATATATGTATATATATATATATATTCGAAATAAATGAATAATAAGAAAAATATTCGAGTTTTTTTATAGAATGGAATAGATTAAATAATAAATTTATTTAAAACACCTATCTTAGGAATTTCAAATTATATTCTCAAGATTTATTATTGGAAATATTGAGATTTCTAAAATCAATACTTCTGTAACAAAAGTTTTGTTAAAATTTTAAATTAGGAAAATAATCGGAAATTATACGAGTATAAAACTCTTGATTTGTAAATATAATATGGATTGTAATTCTCTTTGAGAAAATAACCAAATCATTAATCCCAGATTTATTTAAATTTCTGCAAAATAATTAACTCAAAATAATATTAGTGTAATTGGGTAAAATGCATGATTATTGAGTACTAATTATAATACTCTCACTTTAGACTTTCAAAGATATACATATTGAAAATAAATATGTTTAAAAAAAGTAATAACTAGCATTATTTTATCGATATATTTTTCTGCGACACTTAATATATATAAAGACGTTATCAACTAACCGATACATGCATTTGGAATTTGCATGTCAATTATTCAATAGTAACTAATTAATCAAAATACTCACTTCTTAATCGCGATGAGGATAATTACTTACTTAAAAAAATTTCGCAGGCGTTACAAATTTTCTATCAATTATAATTGAAAAAGGCTAATTAAGTAATTCAACGAAAGACTGTATCAACCAAACTTTTAATATTTCGTCTATTATAATATAGTACCGGTTTAGAATCCGTGGGATACAAAGATTTCTTTAGTATTATATAATTTTTAATTTAATTTAGATTGAAAATTTTAATATAATATTATTAGTTTGAATTAATAATGTGTTTTAATTAAAAAAGTTAATTGATTGATTAATGTTAATATTAATATTAATATTCTATTTTATTAAATAAAAATGACCATGTTATTTTTTTTAACAAAAAAGATAGAGCTCGGTTAGAATAATATAAAATATAATGTATTTTAGCTTAAAAATGTAACAGTTTATATATTAATAATTTCAGAATTATAACTCTATTATATTAAATAGACTCATCCGCTATTTTTTAGAAAAGAAAATGTATAAAAAGTAATAAAAGTCAATTTTCTCGATGTTAATTAAGTTGCAACCTTTTCGTTGTTGCTTAAGGTTCTAATTCTTATGACGGTTGTAGGGTCTAATTTTGATTATAGTTGTCGGGCTGAGAACTGATGGTGGTGCTTGTTCACGTCTTTTATGGGTTGAGGATAGATAATATATTATTTGAATTATGTTTAGTCTGATTTTAACTTTCCTTCATTTTTGAATTAATAATTTATATTATTTTATTTTATACCGACATCTATAACATTGATCAAATCATTGGATTTTAAACGTGAATCAATAGAATTTTTTTAGCCAAGAAAGTATATTATTTTAGATGCTCGAATTATATATTAATTTTAATTTTATTTAGTTTGCATCAACTGTATAATGTATCTTAACCTCGATGAATATTATAATTACTTTATTTTAGCCTAATTCAATACTATAATTTTATTAGCAGTATCAATAGTATTTATTATTTTATTTCAGCTTGAAACACATTATACTAATAAAATTCAGTTAACTATATTTAATTTGTTTGAAATTTTATTTTAGCCCGGATCAAAATTATAATTTTGTTTTAACTTGGATGAATAGTGTAGATTATTTTAAAATAATAATAATTAAATTATATGTTATAGTAAATGTTATTTTAGAATTTAATTAAATAAAAATTAAATTGGTAGAATAGGTTGATAGCAATAACATTTTAAAATGGTATAAGAGGTTAACATAAATATCGATTAAAATAATATTAAGTTCAATATTTTATTTTAAATTATTAATAAAATATTTATGCACGATTGTTTTAAGTAACTGTTAATTAATTAATTTTACTTTAAGTATTATGAATAATATAGGCATTGAGAAAACTCATGAGTATATAAACTTGTTATATTAACCAAATTCAATTAATTATATTTTGTATGTTATAATTTTATTTTAGTCCAAATTAAATATTATTTTATTTTAGCCCAACTTCGTATATATTATTTTTTTGCCCAATATCATTATATCAATAAACGAATTATATTTTGATTCTAACTTTTGTTTAACACGATTCAATAATATATATTTTTAACCGCGTTAATAGTATTTATTATTTTGTTTTAACAAGATACTGCTAATCAAACTAACTAAATTTAGTTTTTTTTTAAATCTGAATCAATAGTATAATTTTTTTATAGGGTCATTTTATAATCATTTCTTTTCAACTGAATTATATATATTATTTTATTCTGGCTCATGGGCGTTGTATATATTTAATTTTATTTGTATGTATATAGTTATATTGTGAATTTTAATCTATTAATTAGAGTAATTTTTGTTAAATATTACTGTAAATTAGAAGATCGCCAAAAATAAATTAACAGACGACTACTAACAAAACTTTCAATATTTCATATTTAATATTACTTTAAATAGTATAAATATTATAGACATAAAAGAAAACTAGTAACAATATAAAACCAGTATATTAACCAAATTCAAGTAATTGTATTTTATTTTAGTACGGGTTGAAAATTAATTTTTAGCCCGAATTAGTATTACATTATTTTTATTTTTTTTCAAATTTCATTATATCGATCAAAAAACTATTTTTCAACCCAAATTTTTTTTATCAACATTCAATAATGTAATTTTTTAACTTCGTCAATAGTATTTATTATTTTTTTCGGCGCGATGCATCATATCCAACTAACTATATTTAGTTGTTTTAGCACGTATTAATAATATAATTTTGTTTAAACCGGGATGAACGATCTATATTATTTTGATTTTTTTGTCTCCTCGCCATTATAGCTACCAAAAAATTATCTTTTAAATTTTAATTTTATTTTAGACCGGTCCAATAATATATTCTTTTTTGTCCTTGGTGAATAGTATGTATTATCTTATTTTCGCTCGAGGTCATTATACATATTTGTTAGGTCTCAATATGTTTGTAGAAGGGGGTTGAATACAAACAATACCGTTTAATCGAATAAAATGCGGAATAAAAAAGTGAAACAAAATTCAAGTTAAATAAAACTATTATTAAACTTGAAAGGTGTTACAACAACGGTATCGTTTACAAGGGATTAATCTCAAATAAATTATTCCAAATCTAGAATAAATTCGACATGAACTTTTTCTATTTTTGTAATAAAAAGGATCAAATGCTAAATGCAATTTGAGATTAAGTTCTAGGGATTTTGATCCGCTAGATAGTTACACAAGAACAAGAAAAGGATTTCTAGTGGATTAGATTTAACAATAAATACTAGAAATAAATGATCTGAGAATTTGCAATAAGTTCTCTGCAGTTTTCTTTTGTTCTGTGTTCTGATGTGTTTGATATTCAATGCACTGCTTCTCTTTAAAATCAGCTTCAGTTCTTTTATATTAAATCAATCCTTGATTTAACTGGCAAGACAATCCTTTCTGCTTAGCATGACAATCCTTTTAACTGGTAGGACTTTCGGTAGGACTATCCATTGAACTGATAGAACTTTCGGTAAGACAATCTAAATGAACTAGCATGACTTTCGGTATGACTATTGATTGTCATACCGATTGTCTTGCTAATACAAAAGATAATCTTGCTGGATTAAAACAGATTTTAATCAAATAATAATTCTGAATTAATTAATCAATTAATTCAATTAATCAATAAATTAATCTTTGCAGATTTAATTTATTCTCTTAATTAAATCATATGACTTAATTAATTAATAGAGAATTAATACTAATCTTGAACAGCAACCATTCTTCTGAAAATCTTCTGAAAATCACTGTCAATTATGAATCAATTCCACCACTTCAATGTTGACACTCGATGTACTGTCTGGTTCATGAGTGACTAACTTCCGTGACGTTTCTTCATGCCTTGACTTTGATACTCTTGATTTTCTTCAGACTAAATCCTTGTAATTAATTGATACCCTGACGAGATCTCTGTCACTTGATTAAATCCACAATCTTGATTTATATCACTGAGGCTTGATCAATTTCTTGAGCTTCTTTCAGTGAATTAAGTTCTCAAGTCTGTAGACGAACAATGTTACTTAATCCTTTGACATATGTTACTTTGAGAGATCTCTGTGACGATAGAACCACTATTTACTTGTTACATCCTTATTTGAGTTGAGTTAAATCCTCGAATAAACAAATAGGCTATGACATATGCCTTTCAATCTCCCCCTATTTGTTTGTTAGACAATAACAACAAATACCTAGAGGATAACTCAACTAACAAATAAGAAAAAGATATTAACAGTAATGCAAAGTAAATAGCAGAAAAGTTCTGGATTATATTTAACATTTTCCAGATTCCAAAAGAAATTTACAAGTGAATACAAGATAGATGTTCCTCTAGACTGAACATATAACTACATTAGTCTATCTTGATTCATAAAGCCCTAATCATATTACATTAAGTTTTGAGCTAATTGAATTCAGTTGTCTTCTCTTCCGAATCACCTTCTTCCAAATCTTGAAGCAATTCCTTGTCAAAGACACGATCCTTTTCAGAAGTGAAGCTGGCTAGTCTAATTGGTTGAACTCCAACTGACTTTAGCTTATTCTTGAACTGATCGTACCTTTTAATATTCTTTTCACAATAAGCTTGAATCAGATCAGCTGCTTGAGTTTTCCACATGGATGAATATCTAGAAGTTCTTAAGTGATGTTCCATCCAGACAAGATGCCTAGCTGAGTAGTCTTTAAGAGATTGTGAATCCAGCTGGAAGATTTGAAGACAGTCAGACTTAAAGAATCTTACCTGATGAGGATTGTTGACCACTTGAGGACTAGCCCTGCTGGCAAACTCTTTGAGCCTTTCTCGAAGAACTTCATTCAATTCTGAGCTTCTTTTGACTTTGTTGAGAAGAACCCAAATCTCTGATAAAGAACGATTCTCAAACAGATGAAGTGATACCTTGAAAGATCCTTCGCTCTGATAATATACAAATATGCTCATTTTATTTAGAGATCTGTCAAAGGCAGCTGTGATCCTTGAGACTTCAGTCTTTATAGCATTCATGTACACGTCATTATTTGGATTAAAAATCTCCAGCTTGTCTAGATTATGTAGAAACTGCCTATCATTGTTTGTGCTCAGCTGAGGCATATCAAGTACTCTCCTAGCTTCATCCCATTTTTCACCAATCTTCAGTCTGACATCTCTTCTCCTTTCTTTAGCTTTAATGTCATGAAGACGTTGCTTTTCAAGAGTTTCCGTTCATCTAATATTTTTCCTCATATCAATGATCTGGGATACCTTTTTGAGTTCAGCTTCTTTTATTTTCAACTTTGACTGCTGCTGCTGAAACTCTTTCTCAAAAACAGGATCCACTTGAGCTTCCTCTTCCCATTCTCCAAAATCACTTTCCTCCTCAGCTTCAAAGACACCATCTTTATCTTCCAAGACTGGTTCAGTGGGAATGTCAAAAATATCAAAGTCATCCTATTCTCCACTATAGTAGACATCATCAGCCTTCCCTGTGCCTCCAGCAGAAGAATCTTTTTCTTTTCCCTTTCCACTTCTCCCTTTCTTCTCCCCCTTAGTTGAGGAATCCTCTACAGACTTTCCCTTAGATCCTCCATGACCTCCATCACCTCCAGAGCCTGAGCCTCCACCAGACGGCCCTTCAAAGAAAGTCCTTTGTTCTTCATTAGGACAGTGAGAATTTTTGATTATGAAGTACAAGTGCTTCATCCCTTCATTGAGATGTTCCATGCCCGTCTCTATCTTCAGAAATCTGGAGGAATCCAGTGAATGATTCATTTCAACCAAATCTTCAAGAGAAGTCATTCTTGTATGGAGAGAGCAGAAGTTTGAAATGTCTTCAGGTGATAAAGTTGGAGATGCCTGGATTGAGTTAAGCTTTGGTACAACAGAGGTCTTCAAATCTGATATTTCAGTCCTGATGAGAGCCAGCTGATTATTGACAGAGGTGGAAGAAGAAGACCGTTCAACCACTTGTGCTTTGAATGATTGAGCCTAAGTCTGACTTTTTGCAAGTTGTTCTTTCAGTTCAGCAATTTGAGCTAACAGATTTTCAGTGTTTGTGTCTGTGTGTGCGCTCATCTAAATATCTCTCCTGTTTGATTCACTCAACTCACGTGCTTGTGTATCTCTCAATATTATTGCTCGTGAGGAGTCTTCCTGATGCTGATCTTCTGTACCTGCATTTAAAATCACCCTAGCCTCTTCAAGAGAGGTCAGTGGTGGTGCAATGGGAATTCGAGAGTCCCGATCCTCAGTCAAACCTATCTTTTCATGTGAAATAGATGTCTGAATTGCTTCAGGGATAGATTGACTGAGTTTCCCTCCACTTTCTCCAGATAAATCTGCGACTGGAGAATCCCGTGAGGGAGCCAGAGGTGTTGGATCTGGGAGGGGAGAAAATGACTCTATTAAAGGTGGCCGAGAGTCAGATTTTCCCTCAGAAGCATGTGACTGCTCTTCTGCCGTAACTATGGCAGGCACTGTAACCGACTCAATTTGCACTCCTCGCTCCGTGTCCTGAGTATCATATATTGGTCTGTATGCTTCCTGTTAGCTCTAAATATGTTTGTAGAAGGGGGGTTGAATACAAACAATACCGTTTAATCGAATAAAATGCGGAATAAAAAGGTGAAACAAAATTCAAGTTAAATAAAATTATTATTAAACTTGAAAGGTGTTACAACAACAGTATCGTTTACAAGGGATTAATCTCAAATCAAATATTACAAATCTAGAATAAATTCGACATGAACTTTTTCTATTTTTGCAATAAAAGGATCAAATACTAAAAGCGATTTGAGATTAAGTTCTAGGGATTTCGATCCGCTAGATAGTTATACAAGAACAAGAAAAGTATTTCTAGTGGATTGGATTTAACAATAAATACTAGAAATAAATGATCTGTGAATTTGTAATAATTTCTCTGCAAGTTTCTTTTGTTCTGTGTTCTGCTGTTGAATATTCAATGTTGTGTTCTGTATTATTAAAATGAATGTTCAGCTTCTGCTTCTTTTATCAACCAACCGAATGAAAATGAACTGGCATGACAATCTCTTTGGCTCAGCAAGACTTTCGGTATGACTATCTTTTAGAGCTAGCAAGACAATCAGAATGAACTAGCAAGACTTTCGGTAGGACAATCAGATTGTTTTTGCTGAAAATAAATAGATTTAAATCCTATAATAATTCTGGTAAGACAATCCTTTTGAATTAGCATGACTTTCGGTATGACTATTGATTGTCATACCGATTGTCATACTAATACAATCAGTTGTCTTGTTGAATTAAAACAGATTTTTAACCAATTTAAATTCTGAAAATTCTTAATATTAATTCAGAATTAATTAATCAATTAATTCAATTAATCAAATAAATTAATCTTTGCAAATATAATTTATTTTCTTAATTAAATTATATGACTTAATTAATTAATAGAGAATTAATACTAATCTTGAGCAGCATCCATTCTTCTGTATATCTTTTGAAAATCACTGAAATATATGAATCAATTCCACCACTTCAATGTTGACACTCGATGTACTGTCTGGTTCATGAGTGACTAACTTCCGTGACGTTTCTCCATGCCTTGACCTTGATACTCTTGATTTTCTTTAGACTAAATCCTTGTAAATAATTGATACCCTGACGAGATCTCTGTCACTTGATTAAATCCACAATCTTGATTTATATCACTGAGGCTTGATCAATTTCTTGAGTTTCTTCCAGTGAATTAAGTCATCAAGTCTGTAGATGAACAATGTTACTTAATCCTTTGACATATGTTACTCTGTGAGATCTCTCTGACGATAGATCCACTATTTACTTATTACATTCTTATTTGAGTTGAGTTAAATCCTCGAATAAATAAATAGGCTAAGACATATGCCTTTCAATCTCCCCCTATTTGTTTGTTAGACAATAACAACAAATACCTAGAGGATAACTCAACTAACAAATAAGAAAAAGATATAAACAGTAACGCAAAGTAAATAGCAGAAAAGTTCTGGATTATATTTAACAATTTCCAGATTCCAAAAGAAATTTACAAGTGAATACAAGATAGATGTTCCTCTAGCCTGAACATGTAACTACATTAGTCTATCTTGATTCATAAAGCTCTAATCATATTACATTGTGTTTTTAGCTATTTGAATTCAGATCTCTTCTCTTCTGACTTCACCTTCTTCCAAATCTTGAAGCAACTCCTTGTCAAAGACACGATCCTTTTCTGAAGTGAAGCTGTCTGGTCTAACTGGTTGAACTCCAACTGTCTTTAGCTTATTCTTGATTTGATTGTACCTTTTAATATTCTTTTCACAATAAGCTTGAATCAGATCAGCTGCTTGGATTTTCAACATGGATGAATATCCAGCAGTTCTTAAGTGATGTTCCATCCAAACCAGATGCTTAGCTGAGTAGTCTTTAAGAGATTGTGAATCGAGCTGGCAGATTTGAAGACAGTCAGACTTAAAGAATCTTACCTGATGAGGATTGTTGACCACTTGAGGACTAGCCCTGCTGGCAAACTCTTTGAGCCTTTCTCGAAGAACTTCATTCAATTCTGAGCTTCTTTTGACTTTGTTGAGAAGAACCCAAATCTCTGACAAAGAACGATTTTCAAAGAGATGAGGTGACACCTTGAAAGATCCTTCGCTCTGACAATATACAAATATGCTCATCTCATTTAGGGATCTGTCAAAGGCAGCTGTGATCCTTGAGACTTCAGTCTTTATAGCATTCATGTACATGTCATTATTTGGATTAAAGATCTCCAGCTTGTCCAGAAGATGTAGAAACTGTCTATCATTGTTTGTGCTCAGCTGAGGCATATCAAGTACTCTCCTAGCTTCATCCCATTTTTCACCCATCTTCAGTCTGGCATCTCTTCTTCTTTCTTGAGCCTTAATGTCATGAAGACGTTGCTTTTGAAGAGTTTCTGTTCTTTGTATGTCTTTCCTCATGTCAATGATCTGGGAGACCTTTTTGATTTCAGCTTCTTTTCTTTTCATCTCTGACTGCTGCTGCTGAAACTCTTTCTCAAACAGAGGATCCACTGGAGCTTCCTCTTCCCATTCTCCAAAATCACTTTCCTCCTCAGCTTCAAAGAAACCATCTTTATCTTCCAAGACTGGTTCAGTGGGAACGTCATAAATATCAAAGTCATCCTGTTCTCCACTATAGTAGATATCATCAGGCTTCCCTGTGCCTCCAGCAGACGACTCTTTTCCTTTTCCCTTATCACTTCTCCCTTTCTTCTCCCCCTTAGTTGAGGAATCCTCTAGAGAATTTCCCTTAGATCCTCCATGACCTCCATCACCTCCCGAACCTGAGCCTCCACCAGACGGCCCTTCAAAGAAAGTCCTTTATTCTTCATTGGGACAGTGAGAATTTTTGATCATGTAGTACATGTGTTTCATCCCTTCATTCAGATGTTCCATACTCGTTTCTATCTTCAGAAATCTGGAGGAATCTAGTGAATGATTCATTTCAACCAAGTCTTCAAGAGAAGTCATTCTTGTATGTAGAGAGCAGAAGTTTGAAATGTCGTCAGCTGATAACGTTGGAGATTCCTGGATTGAGTTAAGCTTTGGTACAACAGATGTCTTCAGATATGATATTTCAGTCCTGATCAGAGCCAGCTGATTATTGACAGAGGTGGAAGAAGAAGACCGTTCAACCACTTGTGCTTTGAATGATTTAGCTTCAGCCTGACTTTTTGCAAGTTGTTCCTTGAGATCAGCAATTTGAGCTAACAGATTTTCAGTGTTTGTGTCTGTGTGTGCGCTCATCTGAATATCTCTCCTGTTTAACTCACTCATCTCACGTGCATGTGTATCTCTCAATATAATTGCTCGTGAGGAGTCTTCCTGAGGCTGATCTTCTGTACCTGCATTTAAAATCACCCTAGCCTCTTTAAGAGAGGTCAGTGGTGGTGCAATGGGAATTCGCGAGTCCCGATCCTCAGTCAAACCTATCATTTCATGTGAAATAGATGTCTGAATTGCTTCAGGAATAGATTGACCGAGTTGCCCTCCACTTTCTCCAGATAAATCTGCGAGTGGAGAATCCCGTGAGGGAGCCAGAGGTGTTGGATCTGGGAGGGGAGAAAATGACTCTATTAAAGGTGGCTGAGAGTCAGATTTTCCCTCAGAAGCATTTGACTGCTCTTCTGCCGTAACTATGGCAGGCACTGTAACCGACTCTATGTGCACTCCTCGCTCCGTGTCCTGAGTATCATCTACTGGTCTGTATGCTTCCATTGTGAGTAATGGAATTGTGCTTGACTCAGTACAGGATGCCATGGCCCTATGGCGAATTTCAATAGATTCATCCTGTTGAGAGGATGTTTCTAATAACTGTTCAGTGGCCATTTCAAAGTCCATGTCCTGTTGGGAGGACAAGGATGGGCTTTCAGATGCCTCAGTAAATGTTCTTCTTTTCTTCGGAGGAGGCAGAGCTGAGGGTTCATTCACATCCACCAACAAACTACTTCCTATTAACCTTCTAGGCAACATTTTAGACAGTGGGGGAGAGGTTGAGATAGGTTGTGACTCTGTGTTTAGCTCTATGACCTGGGATTGAAGCTGTGGTTCTACAACTTCATGGTCAGTCCTATCAACCACTGGGGGTCTTTCAACAGAAGTAGGAATAGGTTGAGTTGGAGGAACTATTACCTGTAGAGGAAGAGCATCTGATGCTTGAGCCTGGGTGGTTTGAACCACTGGAGGTTGAGCTTGCTGTTCATGACCGGGAAGATTGAAGATAGGTAAGGGAATATAAGTGGCCATGAAAGCAGATACAAGTACTGGAACTTGCATGAATTTGAAAGTTGTGTCTTGGCGGGTGTAAATCTTTTTGCTTACAGGAGGGGGTTCGGTTACTGTGGAGTTAGCAAAAAGGGCTTTATGCTCAGGTGAGAGAATATGTTCTGCTATGAGCATGAGAAAACGAGCATAGTAACACGAGACCCTACGATTTGTAGAATGATCACGTAAAGCAGTAGTGAGACGTCTCAAGAGAATGGGTAAAAGTAGTTTGCCAAAATTGATCCTTTGATTGAAAACAACCGTAAGACCAATATACTGCAGAGTGGAAGTGATGTTGTGAAAGTTGGATTTAGTGCAGTTGGCAAACACTTTAGAAAGTGTATCGAAGAAAATGTCCCATTTAGACACCAAATTGGATTTTGATAACTTGATTAAATTAATTACCCCCTGATAGTGAATAGCATGGAAAAAGTTTGAAATATCATTTTCAGAGGGCAAATTACAGAAATTGTCCATAGGAAAATTTAAAGCTCGATTGACAACTGTTTCATCAACCACATACTGTGTGTTTGCCACGGTGAATGAAAACGATTTAAAATCATCGACCATAGTAGAGGTTGTGCAAATCACTCTAAGCAGATCAACATTTAAAATCACATTTGATTTAATAGCAGAGCTAACAATCGAATGGTCATTTAAAAATCTAATCCATGGCTTAAATTTTTCTACATCACATTTATCCAGATTAAAATAGCCAACAAGATTATTCGAAACGATTTGGAAATTGAGAGCCATTTAAAAAAAAAAAAATAAGACACACACTTTCAGAATTTTAAGAGTAATATTAAGAAAATTTGAATTAATTAAATTAATTTAACAATTCCAATTAAATCAATTATATTCAAAAAATTTAGAAAGATTTGTATCTCGTTGAAGTTCTTTAAAACAAAATTAAAATAAAAAACCCAAAATCAAACAAACACAAACTGATTTTTTAACAAAAATTCGACAGCACTTCTGTATGTATATACTTGTATGTATATATCACAGGAGTGATGATTTTTGTATGCTGAGTAAAAACTCGAGCAAGGAAGACAAGCAAGCAGTTTTGAGTTTCATCGAATAGAGAGAGAGAGAGCGAAAAAAAACTGAACTGAATGATAAAACAAAACAAAAAAAAACTGTTAAGTAGACAACTGGTATGACAATTCGGGATAGTCTTACCGATTGTCATACCGATAGTCATAGAAGGCAATTTTGAAAAAACAAAAAACAAAACAAATAATAATATATAACTGGTATGACAATCTGATAGTCATACCGATTGTCATACCAATACAAAATAAAACATAATATATCTGATATTAATTTTATTACTGGCATGACAATCAATAGTCATACCGATTGTCTTGCCAGTTATAAAATTAAACTGATTTAAAAATAAACAAGTATTAGTACTTGAATGACTTTCAGCAAGACAATTTCAATTGTCTTGCCGATTGTCATTCTAGTATAAAATAAATTAAGTATTTTAAATATACTGAATAATTAACATAAAAACTGTTAAAAACACATAAAATTAAATAATAAAAAAACACAGTTTATAGAAAATATTACAATTTACAGAAAACTGAAATGAATATGGCAGAAAATATTTACATAATTAAAATAATTAAAATGTTTCAGAGATAATAATATTTTCAGTCCAAAAATAGATTTTTTTCGAATTTCAACAAATAAAATTCATAGAAAAATATTTTTAGAAAAAATAAAATATTCTAAGACATTAAAATTAACAAGTTGAGTAAATAAATAAGATAAGATAATAAAAATTACATAGAAATAAGCAGGAAATTTTGGAAAATGATAAAATAAATTTGCAAATGAATTTTTCATTTATGAAAAATTCATTTGTAAATTCACTCAAGAACAGATTTCAGATATTCACAAGTTTAATCACTAAAGCTATTCAACATACCCAATTTACCAACTAATTTGGTAAATGTGGATTCATCAAGAGGTTTAGTGAAAATATCTGCTATTTGTTCTTCTGTTGGAACAAAAAATAGTTCAACAGTACCATTCATGACGTGCTCTCTAATAAAATGATACCTGATGTCAATGTGCTTGGTCCTCGAGTGCTACACAGGGTTGTTGGTGATGGCTATTGCACTTGTATTGTCACATAAAATAGGTATTTTGTTCAATACAGAGCCATAGTCCTGTAGCTGATTCCTAATCCACAAGATCTGAGCACAGCAGCTTCCAGCAGCAATATATTCAGCATCAGCCGTTGAATTTGAAACTGTTTGTTGTTTCTTGCTGTACCATGAGACTAGTCTACTACCTAGGAATTGACAACTCCCTGAGGTGCTTTTCCTACCAACAATACTTCCTGCGTAATCTGAATCTGTATATCCAACAAGGTTAAAACCAGATTCTTTAGGGTACCAAATACCTAGATTTGGTGTTCCCTTAAGATATCTTAAGATTGGTTTAACAGCAACGAGATGAATATCTCTAGGATCCGCTTGGAACCTTGCATATAAGCATGTAGCATACACAATATCTGGTCTACTTGCAGTAAGATAGAGTAACGAGCCAATCATACCTCTGTAGCTTGTGACATCTACCTTAATGGAATTTTCACATAGTCCTTCTGGGGAGAATTCCAGCTGAGGCAGACCTCTGACCAATTCTCTTTTGACAAGAGAATTCATTGTTTTGAAATTGAGATGAGAAAGTCTCTTGTGCCATAGCCAACTCTCATCTGACGATGCCTTTGCATAGAAACAATTGACTTCAGGATTGCTTCCAGAGTTCATGTCAGCTACGAACAGATTTCCTTTCCGGATTCCCATCAAGGAGGGTTTTTCCTTTTTCTTGTGCATAATCTGACACTTCAGCTTGTCGAATAAAACATTGTAGCCGTTGTCACAGAACTGACTAATGCTAAGCAGATTGTGTTCAAGTCCTTGCACAACATACACATTTTCAATGATAACATTTCCAGCTAGCAAACAGCCATATCCCTCCGTTAAACCTTTGCTGTTATCTCCAAAGGTAACCACTGGGCCAGCTTTCTCAACCACATTTGATAGCAGGGCTCTATCTCCGGTCATATGTCTTGACGATCCGCTGTCAAGAATCCACACTACCGGTTGTACCTGTTTAATGCCCTGCAATACAAATGGATTAGACCTTCTTCGAAACCCAAGCTTGGCTGGGTCCGGCATACTTGTAAAATTGGCCTTTATCAGGCAAAACAACATTCTTAATTTTAATGTTCTCAACTTTCTCAATGACTGGACATTTGTCCTTGTGAACAACCTTGACGAATTTCTGTTTAGGCTTAGGCACAAATGTCTCCTTTCTAGCTTTAGGAGGACTAGCAGTCTTAGACCTATCATGCTTTCTATTATTCACATGCTGACGAGGAGTAGTCTTATCATTAGAAACATGCTTACCATTAAAATAAGCATACATCAAATTAAAAGCACAAGACATACAATCAGGAACACCACATGCTTTATGAGAGGGATTTACAATAGGCAACTTATGCATGGTAGACATGGCATTTGTGTTATCCAACTCATGTGTGTCTGAGTTAGTCTCAGTTGCTTTCACAACTTTGACTTGAACCTTTGACACACTTGACTTGGAGACAGCTTTCTCATTAGCATGATCTTCAGCACGGATTTCTTCTTGAATAATAAATGAGGTCTCATCAAATGGTTCAGCAATTGATTCTTTATAGAGGGGTTCATCAACACCCTTAAGCACATGTGGTACTTCCCTGCCTTTAGCACGTACATGAGGAGGGGAGTTTATGCCTAATTTTCCAATAGCAACATTGTAATCATAACCTATTCCAGATGTTTGATTAACAGCTTGCTTATTGTAAAACTCTTTGGACTTCGAACAAGAATTAAAGTAAGCTTTAACCTTAGCCTCAAGACCGGTGATCTTGTCTTTGAGAATAGTTTCGAGTTGTCTATAACAGTCAACTCTATTCTCTAGAAAAGATACTTGTTCTTTTAATTTATCTTGATTAATGTGCACAAGTCTTAATTCATTGACCTTTTTCTCAAGGTCTTTGATTTGTTGATTTAACAATTCATTATCATGATGAGCACAATCTAAGGAACCTCCTAGATGATAAACTAATTCAGCATCAGTAAATTTTACCTCTTTTCTTGACGATGAGGTGTTTGCATCTCTAGCCATGAGAGCAAGATTCCCAACTTCTTCATCTTCACTGTCAGTATCATCCCAGCTTCTTCCCTTTGCCAGGTAAGCCCTTTCAGATTTACTCTTCTGATTAGAATCGTAAGAGTTTTCCTAACTTGTTTTGGCTTCCTACATTCTGTGGCAAAGTGTCCCAACTCATTGCAGTTGAAGCATCGAATGGTGCTTCGATCAACCATCCCTGTTTTATAACCACCACTGCTGGTGTTAGAGGATGAAGATCCACCTTTCTGGAATATGTTGTAGTTGGACTTGTACTTGAAC
Source organism: Apium graveolens (assembly GCF_009905375.1). Taxonomy (NCBI): domain Eukaryota; kingdom Viridiplantae; phylum Streptophyta; class Magnoliopsida; order Apiales; family Apiaceae; genus Apium; species Apium graveolens. Next base: position 139,083,806 of record NC_133647.1, read on the forward strand.
TTGGGATTCCTTTTGAATCTGACATTTGAGAATCTCTTGACAATCAGGGCCATTGACTCATCCTCCAATTGCTCCAGTTCTTCCAAGGAATAAAAATCATCTCCTGATTGATTTGTAGTAGGAGGATCAAATTCTGCTACTATCACATTTTCTTCAACCTTGGAAGACTGTACCATTCTTTCTGACTGTTGAGATTGTTGTTGATATTGTGGTTGTTGTTGTTGTTCATCAGCTACTAGAGCAGTAGACGTGCTGACCACTCTTCCTTTCCCGTAAACTTCCTTCTACTGAATCTGCTCCAACTCATAAGTCTTTAACACACCATAGAGCCTTTCCAAAGAAATCTCACTCAGATCTCTTGCTTCTCTTATGGCAGTGATTCTATGTTCGAGATGAGTTGGCAGTGTTAAAAGAAACTTTTTGTTGACCTCCCTGATGGAATAGTATTTACCATTAATGTTCAGGTTGTTGATCAATGCATTGTACCTCTCAAACACTTCAGTGATTCCTTCTCCTAGATTGGATTTAAAGTATTCATACTCAGAGGTTAGGATTTCTAATTTGTTCTCCCTAACTTCCTCTGTGACTTCATTAATAACCTCAATAGTTTCTCAGATATGTTTGGAATCTTTACAGTTCATCACATGTCTATTCATCAAGGGATCAAGGGAATCTACTAAAATTAATTGAAGGCTAGCATCCAGGGAGGCTTCTTCTTTTTCAGCAAGAGAAAAATCCTCAGGATCTTTCACATAAGTTCTTGCTTTGGTAATCACCACATCATTTTCTATTACCTCTGGTTCAATAACCATCGGAATTTTAGGACCCTTCTTTAACACTTCCAGATATTTGGAATTTGCAACTTGTAAAAACAATAGCATCTTCTTCTTCCACATAACATAATTTTCTTTATCGAATAGTGGAATTTTAACGGTTCCAACTTTTTGTGTAGTCATTATGAATTTTTTGAGTGAATAAAAAATTCAGGAGTGAAAGAAACACAAAAGTCTAGGATCTTGATTTGTATGTTAATCAGAAGGCTCTTATACCAATTGTTAGGTCTCAATATGTTTGTAGAAGAGGGGTTGAATACAAACAATACCGTTTAATCGAATAAAATGCGGAATAAAAAGGTGAAACAAAATTCGAGTTAAATAAAATTATTATTAAACTTGAAAGGTGTTACAACAACGGTATCGTTTACAAGGGATTAATCTCAAATCAATTATTACAAATCTAGAATAAATTCGACATGAACTTTTTCTATTTTTGCAATAAAAGGATCAAATGCTAAAAGCGATTTGAGATTAAGGTCTAGGGATTTCGATCCGCTAGATAGTTACACAAGAACAAGAAAAGTATTTCTAGTGGATTGGATTTAACAATAAATACTAGAAATAAATGATCTGTGAATTTGCAATAATTTCTCTGTAGGTTTCTTTTGTTCTGTGTTCTGCTGTTGAATATTCAATGTTGTGTTCTGTATTATTAAAATGAATGTTCAGCTTCTGCTTCTTTTATCAACCAACCGAATGAAAATGAACTGGCATGACAATCTCTTTGGCTCAGCAAGACTTTCGATAGGACTATCTTTTAGAACTAGCAAGACAATCAGAATGAACTAGCAAGACTTTCGGTAGGACAATCAGATTGTTTTTGCTGATAATAAATAGATTTAAATCCTATAATAATTCTGGTAAGACAATCCTTTTGAATTAGCATGACTTTCGGTATGACTATTGATTGTCATACCGATTGTCATACTAATACAATCAGTTGTCTTGTTAAATTAAAACAGATTTTTAACCAATTTAAATTCTGAAAATTCTTAATATTAATTCAGAATTAATTAATCAATTAATTCAATTAATCAAACAAATTAATCTTTGCAGATATAATTTATTTTCTTAATTAAATTATATGACTTAATTAATTAATAGAGAATTAATACTAATCTTGAGCAGCATCCATTCTTCTGTATATCTTCTGAAAATCACTGAAATATATGAATCAATTCCACCACTTCAATGTTGACACTCGATGTACTGTCTGGTTCATGAGTGACTAACTTCCGTGACGTTTCTTCATGCCTTGACCTTGATACTCTTGATTTTCTTCAGACTAAATCCTTGTAAATAATTGATACCCTGATGAGATCTCTATCACTTGATTAAATCCACAATCTTGATTTATATCACTGAGGCTTGATCAATTTCTTGAGCTTCTTCCAGTGAATTAAGTCATCAAGTCTGTAGATGAACAATGTTACTTAATCCTTTGACATATGTTACTCTGTGAGATCTCTCTGACGATAGATCCACTATTTACTTATTACATTCTTATTTAAGTTGAGTTAAATCCTCGAATAAACAAATAGGCTAAGACATATGCCTTTCACTTCCATTGTGAGGAATGGAAGTGTGCTTGACTCAGTACAGGATGCCATGGCCCTATGGAGAATTTCAATAGATTCATCCTGTTGATAGAATGTCTCTAGTAACTGTTCACTGGCCATATCAAAGTCCATGTCCTGTTGGGAGGACAAGGATGGGCTTTCAGATGCCTTAGTAAATGTTCTTCTTTTCTTGGGAGGAGGTAGAGCTGAGGGTTCATTCACATCCACCAACACACTACTTCCTACTAACCTTCTTGGCAACATTTTAGACAGTGGGGGAGAGGTTGAGATAGGTTGTGACTCTGTGTTTGGCTCTATGACCTGGGATTGAAGCTATGGTTCTACAACTTCATGGTCAGTCCTATCAACCACTGGGGGTCTTTCAACAGAAGGAGGGATAGTTTGAGTTTGAGGAGTTATTACCTGCAGAGGAAAAGCATTTGATGTTTGAGCCTGGGTGGTTTGAACCACTGGAGGTTGAGCTTGTTGTTCATGACCGGGAAGATTGAAGATAGGTAAAGGAATGTAAGTGGCCATGAAAGCAGATACAAGTACTGGAACTTGCATGAATTTGAAGGTCGTGTCTTGGCGTGTGTAAATTTTTTTGCTTACTGGAGGGGGTTCGGTTACCGAAGAGTTAGCAAAAAGAGCTTTATGCTCAGGTGAGAGAAGATGTTTTGCTATGAGCATGAGAAAACGAGCGTAGTAGCACGAAACCCTATGATTTGTAGAATGATCACGTAAAGCAGTAGTGAGACGTATCAGAAGAATGGGTAAAAGTAGTTTGCCAAAATTGATCCTTTGATTGAAAACAACCGCAAGACCAATATACTGCAGAGTGGAAGTGATGTTGTGAAAGTTGGATTTAGTGCAGATGGCAAATACTTTAGAAAGTGTATCGAAGAAAATGTCCCATTCAGAAACCAAATTGGATTTAGACAACTTGGTTAAGTTAATCACCCCCTAATAGTGAATAGCATGGAAAAAGTTTGAAATATCATTTTCAGAGGGCAAATTACAGAAATTGTCCAATGGAAAATTTAACGCTCGATTGACGACTGTCTCATCAACCACATACTGTGTGTTTGCCACGGTGAATGAAAAAGATTTAAAATCATCGGCCACAGTAGAGGTTGTGCAAATCAGTCTGAGCAGATCGACATTTAAAATCACATTTGATTTAATAGCAGAGCTAACAATCGAATGGTCATTTAAAAATCTAATCCACAGCTTAAATTTTTCCACATCACATTTATCTGGATTAAAATAACCAACAAGATTATGGAGACAATTTGGAAATTGAGAGCCATTAAAAAATATAATAAAACACACACTTTCAGAATTTTAAGAGTAATATTAAGAAAATTCGAATTAATTAAATTAATTTAATAATTCGAATTAAATCAATTATATCCGAAAAATTTGGAAAGTAATGTATCTCGTTAATGTTCTTAACTCACAATAACAGATCTGAAAAACGCACAAGACACAAAACAAAAATAACTAAAAATACCCAAAAACAAACAAACACTGATTTTGAAGGGAACAAAAATGAAGTGAAATTTAAAAATAAAAATTGGGCAGCACTTCTGTATGTATATACGTGTATGTATATATAACAGGAGTGAAGTTTTGTTTGCTGAGTAAAAACTCGAGCAAGAAGTATCAATGGAGGTTTGTGATCGAATTGAGAGAGAGAAACAAAAGAGAGAAGAAACTGTTGGAATATGAAAACTGAACTGAATGATTTTACAAAACAAAACAAAAAAATGTTAAGTAGACAACTGGTATGACAATCGAGGAAAGTCATACCGATTGTCTTCCCGATTGTCATACCAGGCAATTTGAGAAAACAAAAATAGTAATAATATAGCCGGTATGACAATCTGATAGTCATACCGATTGTCATACCAGTACAAAATAAAAACAAATATTATCTGATATAATTTTATTACTGGCATGACAATCAATAGTCATACCGATTGTCTTGCCAGTTATAAAATTAAACTGAAGTAAAATTAAACACATATATGTACTGGAATGACTTTCAGCAAGACAATTGATTGTCTTGCCGATTGTCATTGCAGATATATATAAAAAAACATACAAACACAGAAATATATATTAACTAGTTATAGAAAACTGAAATAAAGACTGATATAAAATAATAAAAATAAAATATTTTAGAGAATATTTACAAAATTAAAATATTTCAGAGATAATTATATTTTCAGTCCAAAAATAGATTTCTTTTGAATTTTAGCAACTAAAATTCATAGAAAAATATTTTTAGAGAAAATAAAATATTCTGAGACATTAAAATTAACAAGTTGAATAAATAAATAAGATAAGATATTAATAAAAATTACAAAGAAATAAGCAAGTATTATGGAAAATATGATAAAATAAATTTGCAAATGAATTTTTCATTTATGAAAAATTCATTTATAAATTCATTCAAGAACAGATTTCAGATATTAACAAGTTTAATCACTAAAGCTATTCAACATACCTAATTTACCAACTAATCTGGTAAATGTGGATTCATCAAGAGGTTTAGTAAAAATATCTGCTATTTGTTCTTCTTTTGGAACAAAAAATAGTTCAACAGTACCATTCATGACGTGCTCTCTAATAAAATGATACATGATGTCAATGTGCTTGGTCGTTGTATGCTGCACAGGGTTGTTGGTGATGGCTATTGCACTTGTATTGTCACATAAAATAGGTATTTTGTTCAATACAGAGCCATAGTCTCGTAGCTGATTCCTAATCCACAATATCTGAGCGTAGCAGCTTCCAGCAACAATATATTCAGCCTCGGCCGTTGAATTGGAAACTGTTTGCTGTTTCTTGTTGTACCATGAGACTAGTCTGCTACCTAGGAATTGACAACTCCCTGAGGTGATTTTTCTATCAACAACACTTCCTGCGTAATCTGAATCTGTATATCCAACAAGGTTAAAACCAGATTCTTTAGGGTACCAAATACCTAGATTTGGTGTTCGTTTAAGATATCTCAAGATTTGTTTAATAGCAACGAGATGAATATCTCTAGGATCCTCTTGGAACCTTGCACATAAGCATGTAGTATACATAATATCTGGTCTACTTGCAGTAAGATAGAGTAACGAGCCAATCATACCTCTGTAGCTTGTGACATGTACCTTAATGGAGTTTTCACATGGTCCAAGCTTGATAGCTGTAGTTGACGGAGTCCTTGCTGATAAAGAATCCTCTAGATTGTACTTTTTGAGGAGTTCCTTTAGATACTTGGATTGACAAATAAAAGTTCCATCTAACCTTTGATTTACTTGTAATCCAAGAAAGAACTTCAGCTCTCCCATCATGCTCATTTCAAATTTGCTGTGCATTAACTTAGCAAATCTCTTACAGAGATTATCATTAGTAGACCCAAATATTATATCATCCACATAGACTTGGACTAATATAGTATCATTCTTATGCTTTTTAGAAAAGAGAGTTTTGTCTATGACACCTCTAATAAAGCTATTTTCAATAAGAAATTCAGAGAGGGTGTCATACCATTTTCTCGGAGACTGTTTGAGTCCATAGATAGCCTTGAAAAGAAAGTAGACAAAATCCAAATGACCTGGATCTTCAAAACCAGGAGGTTGTTCTACATATACCTCTTCATCCAGCTTTCCATTCAGAAAGGCACTCTTGACATCCATTTGATAAACTTTAAAGTTAGAGAATGCTGCAAATGCCAGAAATATCCTGATGCCAGAGTATAGGTTTCATCATAATCAATGCCTTCAGCTTGAGAATACCCTTTAGCTACCAGTCTTGCTTTATTTCTTGTAACCACACCATCTTCATCTAGTTTATTCCTGAATACCCACCCAGTACCAACAGCTTTCTTGTGTGTAGGTCTAGGTACCAGTTTCCAGACTTGTTTATGTTCAAACTGATTGAGTTCATCTTACATAGCAATCACCCAATATAGATCAGTCAGTGCTTCCTCAATCTTCTTAGGTTCCATCTCAGAAAGAAATCCTGAGAACAGACACTCATTTTGAGTAGCATGTGTAGTTCTGACTCTAACATCTGGATCACCAATAATCAACTCAAAAGGATGAGCTTTATTCCAGACAGTCTGTCTTGGAAGATTTGATCTTGATGATTCGCCTTGAAATTCATTGGGATGTTGTGTCCTACTAGTTGATCCTTCAGCATCTCCCCCTGAGTTGTTGCCATGTTGACTTGAAGATTCTCCGTCAGTAGCAGTGGTATCTCTATTGTTGCCAAAGTTTCCATCACCATTACCTTGAGTATCATCATGATTAACAGGTTCTTCACCAGCAACAACCTCAGGTTCTTGATCATGTTCTGATTCTGAATCTGACATATCATCAAACTTCAGTTTCTCAGAAGGATCTTCAGTTTGGATACTAGGGAGTTTAGTGTCATCAAATGTAACATTGACACTTTCAGTTACTTTATGTTGATTAATGATATACACCCTGTATCATCTTCTTCCATATCCAACAAAAATACCCTCATATGCCTTTGCCTCGAATTTACCACGATGATCATCTCCATCCTTGAGCACGAAGCATCTGGCCCCAAATACATGAAAGTATTTGATAGAAGGTTTATGTTTATTCATAATCTCATAAGGAGTTTTCATGAAGTCTTTGTTGATTAGAGTTCGATTCTGAGTATAACATGCAGTATTGACAGCTTCAGCCCAAAAGTACATTGGAAGACCTGATTCACTTAACATCGTTCTTGCAGCTTCAATCAATGTATGATTCTTCCATTCTACCACTCCATTTTGCTGAGGGGTTCTAGGAGCTGAAAATTGTCTGGTAATCCCTTTGTTTGTACAGAATCCATTGAGAAGTGAATTCTTAAATTTTGTTCCATTATCTGACCTTATTGCTCTAACAGGGACATTAGAATCTAACTCTATCAACTTGATATGATCAGTCACAACTTGTGGTGTTTCATCCTTAGAGTGAAGGAATAAAACCCATGTATACTTGGAATAGTCATCAACTATCACAAGACAGTAACACTTCTTTGACATCGAAAGAACATTAACTGGTCCAAATAAATCCATGTGCAATAATTGCAGAACACCAGTTATGGAGGATGTGTCAGTGCCTCTGTGACTTGCTTTCTTTGACTTTCCTTTCTGGCAAGCCTCACACAGTCCTTCTAGGGAGAATTCCAGCTGAGGCAGACCTCTGACCAATTCTCTTTTGACAAGAGAATTCATTGTTTTGAAATTGAGATGAGAAAGTCTCTTGTGCCATAGCCAACTCTCATCTGAAGATGCCTTTGCATAGAAACAATTGACTTCGGATTGCTTCCAGAGTTCATGTCAGCTACGAACAGATTTCCTTTCCGAATTCCCATCAAGGAGGGTTTTTCATTTTTTTTGTGCAGAATCTGACACTTCAGCTTGTCGAATAAAACGTTATAGTCGTTGTCACAAAACTGACTAATGCTAAGAAGATTGTGTTCAAGTCCTTGCACAACATACACATTTTCAACGATAACATTTCCAGCTAGCAAACAGCCATATCCCTCAGTTAAACCTTTGCTGTTATCTCCAAAGGTAACCACTGGGCCAGCTTTCTCAACCACATTTGATAGCAGGGCTCTATCTCCGGTCATATGTCTTGATGATCCGCTGTCAAGAATCCACACTAACGGTTGTACCTGTTTAATGACTAGACATTTGACCTTGTGAACAGCCTTGACAAATTTTTGTTTAGGCTTAGGCACAAATGTCTCCTTTCTAGCTTTAGAAGGACTAGCATTCTTAGACCTATCATGCTTCCTATTATTCACATGCTGACGAGGAGTAGTCTTATCATTAGAGACATGCTTACCATTAAAATAGGCATACATTAAATTAAAAGCACAAGACATACAATCAGGAACACCACATGCTTTATGAGAGGGATTAACAATAGGCAACTTATGCATGGTAGACATGGCATTTGTGTTATCTAACTCATGTGTGTCTGAGTTAGTCTCAGTTGCTTTCACAACTTTGACCGGAACCTTTGACAAACTTGACTTGGAAACAGCTTTCTCATTAGCAAGATCTTCAGCACGGATTTCTTCTTGAATAATAAATGAGGTCTCATCAAATGGTTCAGCAATTGATTCTTTATAGAGGGGTTCATCAACACCCTTAAGCACATGTGGTACTTCCCTACCTTTAGCACAGACATGAGGAGGGGAGTTTATGCCTAATTTTCCAATAGCAACATTGTAATCATAACCTATTCCAGATGTTGATTAACAGCTTGCTTATTGTAAAACTCTTTGGACTTCAAACAAGAATTAAAGTAAGCTTTAACCTTAGCCTCAACACCGGTGATCTTGTCTTTGAGAATAGTTTCGAGTTGTTTATAACAGTCAATTCTATTCTCTAGAAAAGATACTTGTTCTTTTAATTTATCTTGATTAATATGCACAAGTCTTAATTCATTAACCTCTTTCTCAAGGTCTTTGATTTGTTGATTTAACATTTCATTAACAAGACGAGCACAATCCAAGGAACCTCCTAGATGATAAACTAATTCAGCATCAGTAAATTTTACCTCTTTTCTTGATGATGAGGTGTTTGCATCACTAGCCATGAGAGCAAGATTCTCAACTTCTTCATCATCACTGTCAGTATCATCCCAGCTTCTTCCCTTTGCCAGGTAAGCCCTTTCAGATTTACTCTTCTGATTAGAATCATAAGAGTTCTTCCTAACTTGTTTTGTCTTCCTGCATTCTGTGGCAAAGTGTCCCAACTCATTGCAGTTGAAGCATCGAATGGTGCTTCGATCAACCATCCCTGTTTTGTACCCACCACTGCTGGTGTTAGAGGATGAAGATCCACCTTTCTGAAATCTGTTGTGGTTGGACTTGTACTTGAACTTGGGATTCCTCTTGAATCTGACATTGGAGAATGTCTTGACAATCAGGGCCATTGACTCATCTTCCAATTGCTCCAGTTCTTCCAAGGAATAAAAATCATCTCCTGATTGATTTGTAGTAGGAGGATCAAATTCTGCTACTATCACATTTCTTCAACCTTGGAAGACTGTACCATTCTTTCTGACTGTTGAGATTGTTGTTGATATTGTGGTTGTTGTTGTTGTTCTTCATCTACTAGAGCAGTAGACGTGCTGACCACTCTTCCTTTCCCGTAGACTTCCTTCTGTTGAATCTGCTCCAACTCATAAGTCTTTAACACACCATAGAGCCTTTCCAAAGAAATCTCACTCAGATCTCTTGCTTCTCTTATGGCAGTGATTCTATGTTCGAGATGAGTTAGCAGTGTTAAAAGGAAATTTTTGTTGACCTCCCTGATGGAATAGTATTTACCATTAATGTTCAGGTTGTTGATCAATGCATTGTACCTCTCAAACACTTCAGTGATTCGTTCTCCTGGATTGGATTTAAAGTATTCATACTCAGAAGTTAGGATTTCTAACTTGTTCTCCCTAACTTCCTCTGTGCCTTTATTAATCACCTCAATAGTTTCCCAGATGTGTTTGGAATCTTTACAGTTCATCACATGTCTATTCATCAAGGGATCAAGGGAATCTACTAAAATTAATTGAAGGCTAGCATCCAGTGAGGCTTCTTCTTTTTCAGCAGGAGAAAAATCCTCAGGATTCTTTACATAAGTTCTAGCTTTGGTAATCACCACATCATTTTCTATTACCTCTGGTTCAATAACCATCGGAATTGTTGGACCCTTGTTGGGTCCCAATGTGTTTGTAGAAGGGGGGGTTGAATACAAACAGTACCGAATAATCGAATTAAATGCGGAATAAAAAATGTGAAACAAAATTCAAGTTAAATAAAAATATTATTAAACTTGAAAGGTGTTACAACAACTGTATCGATTACAAGGTATTAATCTCAAATCAATTATCACAAATCTAGAATAAATTTGACATGAACTTTTTCTATTTTTGCAATAATTAGAATCAAATGCTAAACGCGATTTGAGATTAAGTTCTAGGGATTTTGATCCGCTAGATTGTTACACAAGAACAAGATAAATAATTCTAGTGGTTTGGATTTAACATTAACAAACTAGAAATTGATCTTGAATTTCTGCAGAGAAGATGATTTTATATTTCAAGGCGGCTGCTCTTTTTTTCTTGACTTGTGTGGATGATTGATAATTGAAAGAAGGTCTTCTGCTTCTTTTTAATCAGCAAACCAATAGAATTGAATTGGCATGACAATCCTATAGCTGGCAAGACTTTCGGTAGGACAATTGAATGAACTAGCAAGACAATCTGAATGAACTAGCATGACAATCAGAATGAACTAGCAAGACAATTATCCTCCTAGAGTAACTTTCGGTATGACAATGGAAAATGGCCTAGCATGACAATCGGTATGACAATCCTGATTGTCATGCTAGTTCATTTTCAATTGTCTTGCTGATTTAATGCTTGAATTTAATCCAATTAAGCTTCTGAAAATTCCTAAAATTCCTAGAATTAATTCAGAATTAATTAATCAATTAATTCAATTAATAAATAAATTATTCTTCGCAGATATAATTTATTTTCTTAATTAAATTAGATGACTTAATTAATTAATAGAGAATTAATTCTAGTCTTGAGCAGCGACCATTCTTCTGCAAATCTTCTGAAAATCACTGAAAATTATGAATCAATTCCATCACTTCAACGTTGACACTCGATGTACTGTCTGGTTCATGAGTGACTAACTTCCGTGACGTTTCTTCATGTCTTGACTTTGACGCTTTGATTTTCTTCAGATTAAATCCTTGTAATTAATGATACTCTGACGAGATCTCTGTCACTTGATTAAATCCACGATCTTGATTTATATTACTGAGGCATGATCAACTTCTTGAACTTCTTCCAGTGAATTAACTCCTCAAGTCTGTAGATGAACCTTGTTTCTGAATCCTTTGACAGATATTACTTTGCGAGATCTCTCTGACGGTAGATCCACTATTTACTTATTACATTCTTATTTGAGTTGAGTTGAATCCTCGAATATACAAATAGGTCTATGACATATGACTTACAATCTCCCCCTATTTGTTTGTTAGACAATAACACACAAATACCTAAAGGATAACTCAACTAACAAATAAGAAAAAGATATAAAAAGAAATGCAAAGTAAATAGTAGAAAAGTTCTGGACTAGATTTAACATTTTCCAGATTCCAAGTAGATGTTCCTCTAGACTGAACATATCTTCAAGTAGTTCCATCTTCATTTGTACAACCACATTTCCTGTTGAGAAGCCCATATCTCTTGCTTCTCCCCCTATGAGAATCAACTGATTAAAGAAGATCACCTTCGTTTTACCACCTCTCCCGTACAATAGGATCCGCAGATAAAAACCAATGATACTCCCCTAACAGCTTCTTCCCTTACTAGGAAATCACCTTGTGTTTACCACCTCTCCCGTACAATAGGATCCGTAGTTAGAAACAACAATGGTGTGGTGTAGTGTACATGTAGGATCTTTTTCTTCCTCCCTGCTATTTCTCCCCCTTAGTTGAGGAATCCTCCAAACTATTACTTAAGCTTTTATCTCCCCCTTAAAGAAGGAATGTATGCCGTCGTCTGAAGGAGTTCTCATATTTCACTTGGTTGGAAAAGAAATAACAAGTAGTTTCTCTTTCTTCCTCACTGTGAGTGTGTGATTGTGTTTTAGTGTACCTCACATGTGTTTCACTCTTCTCTCCACTCGTGTTTACACTCATTCTCACAAGTGTATCACTCTTCTCTCATAGCTCCATAATCCAGCTGTACCTGCAAGGAAAATCACCTTAGCCATCCTTAAGGAGGTCACAGGTGGTGCAATGGGAGTTCACAAATCCCCATCCTTGTTAAACTCGTCAGATGAATCTGAGTCATAATCTACAAGTTGCTAGTTTCCCTTTTAGGGTTCCAGATTTGAATTCTGGGAAGGTAAGCAATGATCCAAAGAATTTAGCATAAAGATCACAGTTCCCTTCTAATGCCTGTGAAGACATTTCCTTGTGACTCATCAGGTAATATCTGAATCATAGTCAACAAGTTGCCGATCTGCACCTATGTCAGATCCACTATCCGCAGATGCATCCAGGGGATTTAAGCCTGGGGAGGTAGACACTGACCACTGACATATGGCTTTTGGATCAGTATCCTCTCCTAACACCTGTAAAGGCAATTGGTCCACTAACGAACCTTGAACAATCGAATCTGACCTTAAAATGGTCAAAACTCTTGTTTCCGTCAACTCATCCTTTGTGTGTGTAACCTCTCCTTGTGCATCAAGAATTGATTATGTTTGAAGTGGTGACACTACATCGGATACCTTGGCCGACAGGCAAAATTCAATAGATGCACCCTGTTGAGAGAATGAATCTAGTAACTGATTTTATGCCTTTTCAACCATTACATCTTTTTGAGAAGATGCATGGGGGTTAGCAGTTGTCTCGGTTTAAATACTACTCATCTATGTAGGAGACAGAGCTACTGGGTTGACTACAGAACCTTCCTTATATGGTGCACTAGGCACTATCTCCCTCACGCTCATTCATACTACATTTAGTGGTAATAGAGTGTTGGTTGGTTCTGTTTTTGTGTTTGTCTTTACAGTCTGGGATAGATGTTGTGGGTTTTCAACCTCATGACTGTCAATGAAAGAAAGTCATTGGAGACTGAACCTGTAACACAGAACATATGGTAATAGAGAGAAAATGATTTACAATAGTGATTTCAAAAGATTTTACATGATATAAGAAATCACTAATGTAGAAAGAAGTTTGATTTTGTTTTTCAATATGAATGAGTTTTTGATAAAACATTGATCACTTAGGGTAAAGTCTAAGTAATTCTCATTCATGTCAAAAGCTTACAAATATCTGCAACATAATGTTAACAAGATGTCATTGACCGATACTTGTCAAGTACTTTAGATACTAATTGTTATGTTGCATAATCAATATACCACTGCACATATAAAACAATATGATTGTGCTTAGTGATAAGAGAGTTATAAATATGACGACTCTACTTATTCATATAAAACTGTAACTGCAGTTAGAGTGCCATACCATGTCCTTGACGATTGCTTGAGCAGTATACTAGTTCATACCAACCTGAAGTGAGATTGTGAAGAAGAGATTGCATAGTCCAATAGATCTGCAGCTGCAAAGTCCATGAACTGTGGTGCACTGACTTCCTCTTTTAACTCACCAATCAGGAGTACACTTGTACACATCTTACTAGAGTACAATTCCAAGTGTAATGTGCAGCAGGTGCTTGATATGTCGTAATATTCTCAAGTCTCGTCACTGGTGCTATATGTTAGATACTGCTTCCTGATAATAACCTAGCACAATATACAAAATTACAATGATAACATTCCCAGCTTGCAAACAGCCATATCCCTCAGATAAACCTTTGCTGTTATCTCCAAAGGTAACCAGGGGGCCAGCTTTCTCAATCCACATTTGATAGCAGGGCTCTATCTCCGGTCATATGTCTTGATGATCCACTGTCAAGAATCCACACTACCGGTTACACCTGTTTAATGCCCTGCACTTCAAATGGATTAGACCTTCTTCGGAACCCAAACTTGGTTGGGCCCGGCATACTTGTAGAACTGTCCTTTATCAGGCAAAACAACATTTTTAATTTTAATTGTCTCAACTTTCTCAATGACTGAACATTTGACCTTGTAAACAGCCTTAACAAATTTCTGTTTAAACTTAGGCACAAATGTCTCCTTTCTAGCCTTAGAAGGACTAGCAGTCTTAGACCTATCATGCTTCTTGTTATTCACATACTGACGAGGAGTAGTCTTATCATTAGACACATGCTTACCATTAAAATAAGCATACATCATATTAAAAGCACAAGACATACAATTAGCAACACCACATGCTTTATGAGAGTGATTAACAGCAGGAAATTTATGCATGGTAGACATGGCATTATTGTTATCCAACTCATGTGTGTCTGAGTTAGTCTCAGTTGCTTTCACAACTTTGACTGGAACTTTCGACTCACTTGACTTGGAAACAATCTTCTCATTAGCATGATCCTCAGCACGTATTTCTTCTTGAATAACAGAAGAGGTCGCATCAAATGGTTCAGCAATTGATGCTTTATAGAGGGGTTCATCAACACCCTTAAGCACATGTGGTACTTCCCTCCCTTTAGCACATACATGAGGAGGGGAGTTTATGCCTAATTCTCCAATAGCAGCATTGTAATCATAACCTATTCCAGATGTTTGATTAACAGCTTGCTTACTGTAGAACTCTTTAGCCTTCGAACAAGAATTGAAGTAGGCTCTAACCTTAGTCTCAAGACCGGTGATCTTATCTTTGAGAATAGTTTCGAGTTTTCTATAACAGTCAACTCTATTCTCTAGAAAAGATACCTGTTCTTTTAATCTGTCTTGATTAATGTGCACAAGTCTTAATTCATTGACCTCTTTCTCAAGGTCTGTGATCTGTAAACTTAACAGTTCATTATCACGACGTGCACAATCTAAGTTACCTCTTAGATGATAAACCATTTCAGCATCAGAAAGTTTTACCTCTATTCTTGACGATGAAGCTTTTCCATCAATAGCCATAAGAGCAAGATTTCCTTCATCTTCATCTTCACTGTCAGTATCGTCCCAGCTTCTTCCCTTTGCCAGATAAGCCCTTTCAGAGTTCTTTCTTACTTGCTTTGGCTTCCTACATTCTGTGGCAAAGTGTCCCAACTCATTGCAGTTATAGCATCTAATGGTGCTTCGATCAACCATCCCTGTTTTGTACCCACCACTGCTGGTGTTAGAGGATGAAGATCCACCTTTCTGGAATTTGTTGTAGTTGGACTTGTACTTAAGCTTGGGATTCCTCCTGAATCTGACATGGGAGAATCTCTTGACAATTTGGGCCATTGATTCATCTTCCAATTGCTCCAGCTCTTCCAAGGAATAAAAATCATCACTTGATTGATTTGTAGTAGGAGGATCATATTCTGCTACTAACTCATTTTCCTCACCCTTGGAAAACTGTACCATTCTTTCTAACTGTTGAGATTGTTGTTGTTGTTGACCTTCAGCTACAAGTGCAGTAGATGTGCTGACCATTCTATCCTTCCCGTAGACTTCCTTCTGTTGAATCTGCTCCAACTCATAGGTTTTTAACACTCCATAGAGCCTGTCCAAAGAAATCTCACTCAGATCTCTAGCTTCTCTAATGGCGGTGATTCTATGTTCAAGATGAGCTGGCAGTGTTAAAAGGAACTTTTTGTTGACCTCCCTGATTGAATAATACTTTCCATTGATGTTCAGGTTGTTGATCAACGCATTGTACCTCTCAAACACTTCAGTAATTCCTTCTCCTGGATTTGATTTGAAATGTTCATATTCAGAGGTTAGGATTTCCAACTTGTTCTCCCTAACTTCCTCTGTGCCTTCATTAATCACCTCAATAGTTTCCCACATGTGTTTGGAATTTTTACAGTTCATCACATG
The DNA here is from genome assembly GCF_009905375.1 of Apium graveolens. Lineage (NCBI taxonomy): Eukaryota > Viridiplantae > Streptophyta > Magnoliopsida > Apiales > Apiaceae > Apium > Apium graveolens. The sequence continues at coordinate 139,099,707 of NC_133647.1, forward strand.
TCTGTTCATCAAGGAATCAAGGGAATCAATTAATATTAATTGAAGGCTGGCATCCAAGGAGGCTTCTTCCTTCTCAGCAGGAGTAAAATCTTCAGGCTCTTTTGGATAGGTTCTAGCTTCAGTAGTCACCACACCATCTATTATTACCTCCGGTTCAATAACCATCGGAGTTTTTATACCCTTCTTTAACAAGTTTGAATATTTGGGATTTGCAACTTGTAAAAATAATAGCATCTTCTTCTTCCACATGATATAATTCTCTTTATCAAATTGTGGAATTTTAACGGTTCCAACTTTATGTGAAGTCATTATGAATTTTTGAATAAATAAAAATTCAAGAAGTTGAAAAATCACAAAAGTCTAGGATCTTGATTTGTTCGTTAATCAGAAGGCTCTGATACCAATTGTTGGGTCCCAATGTGTTTGTAGAAGGGGGGGTTGAATACAAACAGTACCGAATAATCGAATTAAATGCGGAATAAAAAATGTGAAACAAAATTCAAGTTAAATAAAAATATTATTAAACTTGAAAGGTGTTATAACAACTGTATCGATTACAAGGTATTAATCTCAAATCAATTATCACAAATCTAGAATAAATTCGACATGAACTTTTTCTATTTTTGCAATAATTAGAATCAAATGCTAAACGCGATTTGAGATTAAGTTCTAGGGATTTTGATCCGCTAGATTGTTACACAAGAACAAGATAAATAATTCTAGTGGTTTGGATTTAACATTAACAAACTAGAAATTGATCTTGAATTTCTGCAGAGAAGATGATTTTATATTTCAAGGCGGCTGCTCTTTTTTTCTTGACTTGTGTGGATGATTGATAATTGAAAGAAGGTCTTCTGCTTCTTTTTAATCAGCAAACCAATAGAATTGAATTGGCATGACAATCCTATAGCTGGCAAGACTTTCGGTAGGACAATTGAATGAACTAGCAAGACAATCTGAATGAACTAGCATGACAATCAGAATGAACTAGCAAGACAATTATCCTCCTAGAGTAACTTTCGGTATGACAATGGAAAATGGCCTAGCATGACAATCGGTATGACAATCCTGATTGTCATGCTAGTTCATTTTCAATTGTCTTGCTGATTTAATGCTTGAATTTAATCCAATTAAGCTTCTGAAAATTCCTAAAATTCCTAGAATTAATTCAGAATTAATTAATCAATTAATTCAATTAATAAATAAATTATTCTTCGCAGATATAATTTATTTTCTTAATTAAATTAGATGACTTAATTAATTAATAGAGAATTAATTCTAGTCTTGAGCAGCGACCATTCTTCTGCAAATCTTCTGAAAATCACTGAAAATTATGAATCAATTCCATCACTTCAACGTTGACACTCGATGTACTGTCTGGTTCATGAGTGACTAACTTCCGTGACGTTTCTTCATGTCTTGACTTTGACGCTTTGATTTTCTTCAGATTAAATCCTTGTAATTAATGATACTCTGACGAGATCTCTGTCACTTGATTAAATCCACGATCTTGATTTATATTACTGAGGCATGATCAACTTCTTGAACTTCTTCCAATGAATTAACTCCTCAAGTCTGTAGATGAACCTTGTTTCTGAATCCTTTGACAGATATTACTTTGCGAGATCTCTCTGACGGTAGATCCACTATTTACTTATTACATTCTTATTTGAGTTGAGTTGAATCCTCGAATATACAAATAGGTCTATGACATATGACTTACAACCCTTCTTTAACACTTCCAGATATTTGGAATTTGTAACTTGTAAAAATAATAACATCTTCTTCTTCCACATAACATAATTTTTTTAATCGAATAGTGGAATTTTAACGGTTCCAACTTTTTGTGTAGTCATTATGAATTTTTGAGTAAATAAAAATTCAAGGAGTGAAAGAATCACAAAAGTCTAGGATCTTGATTTGTTCGTTAATCAGAAGGCTCTGATACCAATTGTTAGGTCTCAATATGTTTGTAGAAGGGGGGTTGAATACAAACAATACCGTTTAATCGAATAAAATGCGGAATAAAAAAGTGAAACAAAATTCAAGTTAAATAAAACTATTATTAAACTTGAAAGGTGTTACAACAATGGTATCGTTTACAAGGGATTAATCTCAAATAAATTATTCCAAATCTAGAATAAATTCGACATGAACTTTTTCTATTTTTGTAATAAAAAGGATCAAATGCTAAATGCAATTTGAGATTAAGTTCTAGGGATTTTGATCCGCTAGATAGTTACACAAGAACAAGAAAAGGATTTCTAGTGGATTAGATTTAACAATAAATACTAGAAATAAATTATCTGAGAATTTGCAATAAGTTCTGTGCTGTTTTCTTTTGTGTTAGTGTTCTGCTGTGTTTGATATTCAATGCACTGCTTCTCTTTAAAATCAGCTTCAGTTCTTTTATATTAAATCAATCCTTGATTTAACTGGAAAGACAATCCTTTCTGCTTAGCATGACAATCCTTTTAACTGGTAGGACTTTCGGTAGGACTATCCATTGAACTGATAGAACTTCCGGCAAGACAATCTAAATGAACTAGCATGACTTTCGGTATGACTATTGATTGTCATACCGATTGTCTTGCTAATACAAAAGATAGTCTTGCTGGATTAAAACAGATTTTAATCAAATAATAATTCTGAATTAATTAATTAATTAATCAATTAATTCAATTAATCAATAAATTAACCTTTGCAGTTTTAATTTATTCTCTTAATTAAATCATATGACTTAATTAATTAATAGAGAATTAATACTAATTTTGAGCAGCAACCATTCTTCTAAAAATCTTCTGAAAATCACTGTCAATTATGAACCAATTCCACCACTTCAATGTTGACACTCGATGTACTGTCTGGTTCATGAGTGACTAACTTCCGTGACGTTTCTTCATGCCTTGACTTTGATACTCTTGATTTTCTTCAGACTAAATCCTTGTAATTAATTGATACCCTGACGAGATCTCTGTCACTTGATTAAATCCACAATCTTGATTTATATCACTGAGGCTTGATCAATTTCTTGAGCTTCTTCCAGTGAATTAAGTTTTCAAGTCTGTAGACGAACAATGTTACTTAATCCTTTGACATATGTTACTTTGAGAGATCTCTCTGACGATAGAACCACTATTTACTTGTTACATCCTTATTTGAGTTGAGTTATATCCTCGAATAAATGAATAGGCTATGACATATGACTTTCAATTTAATTATATTTGTATTTATATAATTATATTATGATATTAATCTATTAATTAGAGTGTTTAACGTTATATAAAACTATATATTTAGACGATGATCAGGCGATTATGAAATACGTGGCTATTCATATAATATGATATAACTATAATTTTTATTCCTATTTTATAATAAGATATATGTATAGTTATATAAAAAAATTGAATTTAATATTAATTATAATTAGAATAATTGCACGACTAAAAAAATCTAGAGGACACGAAATCCTAAATTTGACCCTCAATTTGCTCTTAATGAGCGAATTTGATTTAATGAAAATGTGATATCGGTGGATAGCTTTGTTTGGTTTCAATTGATGCGAATGGCGGCTTATAGGAGGGGTTGATATTGAGTGTATCTGGATTAAGAAAAGGTTGCATGAGTTAAAGGAAAGAGGCTTTTTAATATATAATATTAATGAATTAATTTTAATAAAGTTCAATAACAAATTAAGGATAATTGATAGATATATTATTTGACTAATAATTTTGATAAATTTATATTAATCTGTTATGATTAATATAAAATTTATAAATAAGGGCAATTATTTAAATTCAGCGTGTACCAAAAAATATGCACCGTACCAAAATTTTCAATATTTCGTCTATTATATAATAACTAGCCTAAAACTCGTGCGATGCACGGTTGTTTTAAATAATTATCATTTTATTATTTGTATTTTGATATTTTATTAATTATATTTGTTAAAAAAGTAAGTTTACCTGAATAAGTATAACCAGATATATCTTTCATTATACTAAAATAACTATTTATAATAATTAGATTTTAAAATAAATAAGTTTAAACACTGGCACGGTAATTAGATACCGGAAACATTTGCTATGCCGTCAATCAAGTTTGTCAGTTCATGCACGCTCTCACCACCGTACATCTCTAGGCATATATATCATCAGGCCCAATTAAATAGGTCATGTATTTCAATTATGATATTTTAATTTACATTTACTTAGATTGTTGATAAGATTCAAAAATTTTACTAATTTATACGATTACTATTATATTCAATTATAAATTTGATTTAAAATTTCAGTGATTATAATTTAGACGCTAAAACTACAACTGATTATATGTTAGTGCTAATGTTGATATGGTATATATTCTTAGAAACTTTCAATTTTGGGATCGGTTTCAAAATGTATAATGAAAGTCGAGATATATGCAATCTATGAACTAGGGCACGGATATGGAAGTTTAAGTCTATGTCTAATTAATTTCTCTGATATTGTAGTTTATTAGAACGTGATACATAGATTATTTTTAATTTGTTTTTTTAATTTTTTATATTTGAAATTTTAAAATATGAAACTTGTCATTTAAAATATTTAGTAATATTATATGATAATAAATAAACATACCCATATACATATATGTAAGTGATATCCTAAAAAAAAGACGTATCTTATAAAAAACAATATTATTGATTGTGACATATAGTTTTATTGATATTTATAACTGTGTATACAAATGATAATAATGTTTTAATTAAAAGATAAATTTTGATATTGATTATAATACAAATTACCCTTAATTTGATTTTTGTCTTCTTTTAACCCAGATCAATTTTACACATTATTTTTTTATAGTCTAAGATTCATTATACCGACTAAATTCAACTAATTATTTTCAGCTTTAATTTAATTTGTTTAAGCTCGAATATATAATATAATTATTTTAGCCAGTGTAAAAATATATTATTTTATTTTAATTGGTCTAAATATTTTTTTAATTTTAACTTTTTTTCTTGGATTAATAGTATTAAATTTTTTTAGCCCTGTTGAATAGTATATAATATTTTATTTTATTATGACAATGTTTCACAAAGTGACGAATTTTAATTGCGCAGATGTAACAAAATAGTATAAAAATTGTAGAAATAGAAGAAACCTATAGTAACATAAGCCCATTATTTCAACCAACTCCAAGTATATATCTTTAGTTTGTTTGCAATTTTATTTTAGTGCATGTTTAATATTATTTTGTTTTAGTCTAGAATATTATCTTAGTCCATTTTAAATATTAATTTATTTTAACCCGATATAACAAATCAAATTAATTATATTTAGTTTTTTTATTTGTTATTTTAGCCCGGATGAACGGTATAATTTTTTAAGACTGAAAGAACAATGTGTATTATTTTCTTTTGTCCCATGCCATTACCTGCAATGAATTATGTTTTGATTTGAATAATATTTTAGTCGGTTCAATAGTATTATTTTTTGGGCTCAAGTGAATATTAAGTATTATTTTATTTTGTCCAAAATTCATTATACATATTTATTTCTAATTATATTTATGTTATTATTTTGTTTCTAATTAAATTAAATGATAAGATTTTAATTTTTTTCTAAAATAATTATACTTGAAACATATGTCTATATTTTATGTTATTTGTAATTAAGTAATTATTTTGACGGATGTCGCGTATCTTTTGATGGATTAGAAAGAGAATGAAATTGATTATTTTAGATAAAAATACTTTGGTTTGTGTTAAGAGTTTATTATGAGGAAGGGTTCAAAGGTGCTAATTAGATTCGACTGCGTATAAGCATTAAGGATATGGACTATTTTGTCGGAAGGTTTCTTGTTAAGGATCATGGGTCCCGTGTTGGTTTTTTGAATTAATATTAAATAATTAATTAGTTTAATAAGAATAAAAAAGTAAGGATAATTAAGTAATTTCAGTAATTACCAACCGACCGACTACCAAACTTTTAATATTTTGTCTTTATATAATAGTATAGATAGTATAGAAGATAGATAGATAATTAGCATATATTAACAAGAATTGTCCGTAATATTTTTAGAGAAAGATTTGTTTTTATTTTGAGAAAATAAAACAGACAACTTGTTTTACTTAAAAATTGTATAGATTAAAAAAATTGTATAAAATATTTGTAGGGGAAAAAGTTGTTTTAGTTGGTGAATATAAAAAAAGGCAACGAACTGATCAGAATATCTAAAGAAATCGGACACATCTCAAGACACATCTGATCAAATCCCCTACATACGCATATGTGAGATGCTTATTCATGTTTCTTCCAATTTTTAAAAAAGACTTGTGCCATTAAATAAAAGCAGTATATATAAAAGTTCTCTCCATGTATGTGAGAGTTTATGTTTTTCTCTCTTTCTTTTAACAAAGTTGTGAGAGTGGTTTTCATCGTTATGGCTGAGATGTCTAGCATCAACGAAAGATTGGCGGAGATAACAATAGATGATGAGGAGAATGAGGAAATGGTCTTTGATGTTGGGGTAGAGGATGAGGTTGATAAATTTGAGCTTTGTTTGGTAGGGCGTTTTTTGACGGAGAAAAATCTTAATTCTCGTGCAATGAAGTCTAAGCTTGTGGATGTATGGAGACCTACAAGAGGCATTAGTATTAAAGATCTAAAGGACGGGGCATTTCTCTTTCAGTTCTACCATGTCGATGATATGCAATGGGTTGTTAATGGGGGTCCTTGGGCGTTCGATGGTTCTATGCTGGTTACTAGTACTATTCCAAAGGGTGAAGATCCATTGAAAGTGCCACTGTATAATCTGAGTTTTTGGATCCAGCTTCATGGCCTTCCCACGGGGTTCATGACGGAGGTTGTTGGTAGACAGCATGGAAATTTCTTTGGTAGTTTCTTGGCATATGATCCGAATAACAATACAAGCATTTGGCGTGAAAGTATGAGAATAAGGATACAGGTTGATGTCAGGAAGCCTTTAAAACGTAAGAAGAAAATATGCAAAAGAGATGGGTCAAAATGCATAGTTAATTGCAAATACGAGAGGCTGGGTGATTTTTGTTTCACATGTGGCATGCTCACCCATACTGATAGGTTCTGCAAGAAGAATATGGGAGGTGGCCAGGAAGCGTTAGGGGAATGGGGTGGCTGGCTCCGAGCACCACCACGTAGGGCGGGTGGGCAAGAGAAAAGCAAGTGGCTGAGAGACGAGAAAGACGGGGATTGGGGCGAAAAGTTCGGGAAGGATAATTACTATAATCAATCTGCGGATTGGCAGGAGGGGATGAAAGGAAAGGAGAGTTATTTTAGGAGCTGGTCAAGGGGTATAGTTATTTCAAATGTAACAAACTTGGGCGCTCAAAGTGGAGGTGAGAATTTAAATGTTTCAGCGGGATATTTTAAAACAAATGGGCCTACAGAGGATGAGCTTGTTGGGCTTAAAATTGAAGAGAGGAAAAGAAGGAGGAGTGGGCTGGATACAAAGGAATATATGAAAACTGATCGCAGTATTGGTGACACTGAGATTAGTCCTATGGAAGCTATACTTTCTAATAAGTATTGCATAGTTTCTTCTTCACCTGCTTTGGCTAAGCTTGCAATGTAAGCTAGCCAGCCCAAATGAATCTTCTAAGCTGGAACTGTCGAGGGTTGGGGAACCCTCGGGCAGTTCATGTTCTGGGCGACTTATTAAAGGCGCGTAAACCCTAATTTGTTTTCTTATCTGAAACTTTGTCGAAAGCTAGGAAGATTGAAGATATTAGAGTTAAATTTGGATTTTCTCAGTGTTTTGCTGTGGACTGTATTGGGTATAGTGGCAGTCTAGCTGTTCTTTGGAAGAATAATATAGCCTGTGAGGTGACGGGCTATTCTCAGAACCATATTGATGTGGTTTTTCTTAATAATAGTGTAGCTTCTTGGCGTTTATCTTGTTTTTATGGTTTTCCTGAACGTGGAAGGAGGAAAAACTCATGGGATCTTATTCGTACTTTATCTCAAATATCTTCGTTGCCATGGTGTATTGTTGGGGATTTTAATGACCTTCTTCATCAATCTGATAAGCAAGGTAATTCGCGTCATCCCCAAAGTCTTATTGATGGTTTTCGTATGGCTATAGATGACTGCAATCTTACTGAAATTGATCTTCAAGGGGGCATGTTTACTTGGGAAAGGGGTCGAGGTACTAAAGACTGGGTGAGGGAGAAGTTGGATTGGGCTTTCGCTTCGAGATCGTGGTGGAATAAATATCCCCTATGCAAATTAGTTCTCTACCATACAACCTATTCGGATCATGATCCTATTTTGCTTGATTTGCTCAGTACAACGTTCTCTAAGAAGCAGTTCCGATTTAAGTTTGAGAACACTTGGTTGGAGGAACCGAGTTTTCGAAAGGAAGTGGCTGATTTTTGGTTGACTCTACCTCGTATTAATATCCTCCCAAAGCTCATTTTTGTTTCATCTTTCATGGCACGCTGGGGTAGGAATTTTTTCCATAAATTTCGTGATAAGATAAAGAAGCAGAAGGCTACTATTTCAAATCTTGTTGATCGTACAGATGATGTTGGTATAGCTAAGTACTTTGAGGAGAAGAATAAGCTTGATGATCTTCTATTTCAGGAGGAGGTATATTGAAAGTAGCGTGCTAAAACGTTCTGGTTGGCGGAAGGGGATGCAAATACTCGATTTTTTCACGCAAATGCAACTGCTAGAAAAAAAGTGAATCGAGTTAAGTTTCTATTGACAGAGGATGGGGAAAGAGTTGATGATCACGAGGCTATGTGTGGAATAGTTGGGGAGTATTTTCGAGATATATTTTCAGGGTCTTCATCTAGTACAGTGCCAAGGCAGAATTACAGAGAGGCACAAATATCAGTGGAGCAGAATATGATGCTAACGGAAGAGGTCAAGTTTGAGGAATTTTCTACTACAGTAAGACAAATGCATCCAGATAAGGCTTCTGGGCCAGATGGGCTCAACCCTGCGTTCTTCCAACAATTCTGGCAGATTTTAGGGCGAGAGGTATTCGAATGTTACAAGGAATGGCTCACGAATTGTAATTTTCCAGCAATTTTAAACGATACAAATGTGGTTCTCATTTCGAAAAAAGAAAATGCAAGCTGTATGAAGGACCTGCGCCCTATCGCACTATGCAACGTTCTTTATAAAATACTTGCTAAAGTTTTAGCAAATCGACTAAAGAATGTTCTGCCAAGTTTGATCACAGAAAATCAGTCAGCTTTTATTCCGGGAAGGAGCATTACTGACAATGTATTAGTGGCCTTTGAGGTTATCCATCATATGAATCGGAAGAATAAAGGAAGTGAAGGGGAGGTTGCCTTAAAACTTGACATTAGTAAGGCATATGATAGAGTTGATTGGAGCTATCTGAGATCAAGGATGCAAGAGATGGGTTTCTGTTCAACTTGGATTAATTGGATCATGCTATGTGTCAAGACGGTTTCATATGAATTCTGTTTTAATGGTTCAAGTATTGGCCCTATTACTCCGTCAAGGGGTCTTCGCCAAGGCGATCCCTTGTCACCATATCTGTTCCTCTTTTGTGTGGAGGGTCTCTCACGGTCTATACTAGCTGCTGCTAATGAAGGGTCAATTAGTGGCACTCAAATCAGTCCTAGTGCTCCAATCGTTACTCATCTTCTTTTTGCTGACGACAACTTTTTGTTTTTCAAAGCTAATGCATTGGAAGCCAACAGGGTTAAAAGTCTGCTAAATGAGTACGAGAGTTTGTCGGGGCAGTCGGTGAATTTTCAAAAATCGGGGGTGTGCTACAGTGCAAATGTTCAGCAGGCTGAGAAGGAAGCTCTTTCCACTATCCTTGGGGTTAATTCTGATCTTAGTGAGGGTAAGTATCTTGGCCTTCCATCTCTTGTTGGGAGATCAAAAAAGAAAGTATTCGGTTTTGTTAAAGACAAAGTGTGGAAAAAAGTTCAAAGTTGGAATGCAAAGCCTATTTCTCGAGCAGGTAAAGCTGTTTTAATTCAGAATGTTGCACAGTCTCAGCCTTCTTATTGTATGTCGTGTTTCCTTTTACCTAAAACTTTATGTTTGGAGATTGAACGTATCTTGAATAAGTTCTGGTGGAGTTCTAACTCAGGAGATAGTAAGGGCATTCACTGGTTATCTTGGAATGCAATGAGCATGTCAAAGAGTAAGGGTGGTATGGGATTTAGGAGTTTTTATGGGTTTAATATTGCAATGATTGGGAAATTATGCTGGAATTTTATGAAAAACCCGCAATCCTTGGTGGCTCGTGTGTATAAGGCACGGTATTACCCAACCTCCCATTTTTTGAATGCTAAGGCGAGTCAAGGTCAAAGTTACATTTGGAATGGAATCATGACAGCTAAAGACTCTATTGGGAAGGGTTTCAGATGGGTTCTGGGTGATGGTATGGATATTGATGCAACAAGAGATCCGTGGTTGAAAGGGAAGGATGGGTTTAAGGTATATCAGAATTATCAGTATGAGATGGAGAGCAAGTCTGTTGCAAATCTAATGATGCCAGAATCTAAATCTTGGAATGTCAGTAAGGTGCGTGCTCTGTTTGTAGAGGAGGATGCTGATCATATTCTGGCGACTCGAATCCCAACAAATAATGTAAGAGATCGCATTGCCTGGACTAATACCACTACGGGGCAGTATACGATAAAATCAGGGTATCACTGGTGGCATGATTGTAATGAAGGGAATAATAATTGTTAGGAATATGTGTATTAGTTTGATGAAAAGTTAAGCAAAACACTTAAGTAGAAATCTAGTGTTTGTAGCCTCAACGGATAAGACCATCTTGGCTATCCGTTGAAGGAGTAGCCTTACTTAGCAATAAGTTTGGTATTGTAGCACATTTCACTCTCTGGTTTCAAGCTGTAATTCTTAGATGTTGTTAGGAAATAATCAGTCATGTTAACTACTAATGGATGTACAAATAGGAGGGCTAATTGTAAATATTGCATGCCTCGTAATTTTGTATAAGTGAAGAAGTGTCAACGGATATTGAAGACCTTCAACGGATAAGAAACAAAGCTTCAACGGATGTCTCTAATGCTTCAACGGATAATATCCATCAACGGATAAGTGCTTCAACGGATAAAGCTTCAACTGCTAGAGCATCAATGGATAAAGCCATCAACGGATGAAAGCTTCAACGGATGCTCAGTCTCATAGCAGTTGATAGTGACAGTTAACAAAGCTGACAGAGGCACATGGATTGACAGAGATGTGGTAGCCTATTTCAGGAACAGCAGAAAAAGCAGCCATTTCTAGTCTGGTTCAAAATGGAAAGTCAACAGATAATTCCATATTACACTGGATAAAAATGGAATAGAAACAAGTGGAGAACTATTTTCTTATTGTACTTTATCTTTGTCTTCACTTGTAAACTTGGTGATATATAAACCAAGTAGTAGCTAGTAATTAGATGTGAATTTTTCCTGAGCTGTTTAGAAATATCAAGAGAGAAAATCATCTAGTTTGTACTAGAAAGCAGCTGTGATTTGATTTTGAATCACAGATATTCTGAAATAACACATCTCTGGTGGAACAACAAATCCACCAGAAAAGTTTTTAAGTTCTTTGTGTTCATTACATTTGTGTTTGAATATATATCTGTCTGCATCAGCTCCAAGCAATTCACACACATTTGATCACTCAAACACTTAGACTTACAAACTGCTCAAAACTTGAAAAAGTTTTGAGATTTACATTCAACCCCCCTTCTGTAAATCTCATTGTTAGTCCACTGGGAATAACAATTGGTATCAGAGCAAGCTCTTAACATATAAAGAGTTTAAAGATCTATTCTGCTAACATCATGAGTGCACAGAAGAACTCTCCTGTTACCATCATGAATAGGAAGGATATTGGTGTAAAGATTCCAGTCCTGGAAAAGGATAATTATCATCACTGGAAAGTGAAGATGCATTTACATCTTCTTTCTCAAGATGAAAGCTACATCAACTGTATTGAAAATGGTCCTCATATCCCTCATAAGGTAGCCACAGCTGCTACTGCAACAGTTGCTGTTGGACAGTCTATTCCCAAGCCAAGAGCAGAATGGACTATTGAAGACATGGAAGAAATCCGCAAGGATAAGAGAGCCATGAACATTTTGTTTAATGGCTTAGATCAAGATATGTTTGACAATGTCATCAATTGCCAAACTACAAAGGAAGTTTGGGACACTGTACAAATCATCTGTGAAGGTACTGCGCAGGTCAGAGAGAACAAAATGCAGCTTCTTATTCAACAATATGAATATTTTCACTTTGAAGAAGGTGAATCATTAAATGATACCTTCAACAGGTTTCAGAAACTGTTGAATGGATTGAAGCTGTATGGTAGAGTGTACCAAGTCAAGAATTCCAACTTAAAATTTCTTAGGTCTCTGCCAAAGGAATGGAAGCCCATGACTGTCTCTTTGAGAAACTCTCAAGATTATAAGAACTTCACACTTGAAAGATTATATGGAATTTTGAAGACTTATGAACTTGAAATGGAGCAGGATGAGCTGTTGGAAAAGGGAAAGAGAAAAGGAGGAACAGTTGCTCTTGTAGCTGACTGTGAGAAGATGGAAGCCAGGAATGAGGAGAAGACAATGCCAAGTCTCAAAGTTGGCACAAGCAAATCAGAATCAAGCAAGGGTAAAGAGCAAGTTGCTGAGGATGAAGACAATTCCAGTCAGGATGAATCTGATGATATTGAAGAACATTTGGCCTTTCTGTCCAGGAGGTTTGCAAAGATGAAGTTCAGGAAAAACACAAAGTTCACTAAGCCAAACAAAAACATGGTGGACAAATCAAAGTTCAAATGTTACAACTGTGGCATTAGTGGATACTTTGCAAGTGAGTGTAGGAAGCCAAATTCTGAGAAAAAGAAATTTGAGCAAGTTGATTACAAAAAGAAGTATTTTAATTTGCTTAAACAAAAGGAAAGAGCATTTCTCACTCAAGATGATTGGGCAGCAGATGGGGCAAACGAAGATGATGATGTGGAATATGTCAACCTAGCCCTGATGGCTAATTCTGATGAAAATGAAACTAGTTCATCAAGCAACCAGGTAATTACTACTGATCTCTCTCAGCTCTCTAAACATGAATGCAATGAAGCCATAAATGATATGACCAATGAATTATATCATTTGTGTGTTTCCCTTAAATCTCTAGCAAAAGAAAACACTAGGATCAAGGAGAATAATGTGTTTTTAAGTGATAGGAATGCTGTGTTAGAGGATCAGGTAATTGAGCTTGAAAAGATAAAACTTAAATGCCTGACTGTTGAGAGTGAACTAGCAGAAGCTGTTAAGAAAGTGGAAATTCTTTCTAAACAGTTAGAAAGTGAGCAAGAGGTAATCAAGGCCTGGAAAACATCTAGGGATGTCAGTGTTCAGATTGCAAAGGTCCAGGGAATTGAATCATTCTGTGAGGATGCCTGGAAGAAAAATAAAAAGAAGTTAGAATTAATTGATGGATTGTCAACGGATGTGGAATCAACGGATGATGAAAGTTATCCGTTGAAGAAAGAAAAGGAGCATTCGTTAAAGGCTCATCAATTAAAACAGGCAAGTTCTTTTAAAAATAAAAATCTAAATAAAAAGAATGATTCAACTCTCAAGAACTTTGTCAAAGAAGGAGCTAGCACATCCAGAGATGTTAGTAAGGTGAATATAGGACATATGACTTTAGATCAGCTAAAAGATCGACTTAAGTTGGTTGAGGATAAGAAGGAAACTAAAAGAAAATCTAAAAGAAATGGGAAGGTAGGGATTAATAAACACAACAATTACACACCTGATAGGTATGCTCCTAGAAAAAGCTGTGTGCATTGTAAAAGTGTTAATCACCTATCTGATAATTGCAAATCTGTTAAAAATGCTCCCATACCTTCAAATCCCTCCATACCTAACATGTCTATGTCACCTCTGCATGCTATGCCTGTTATGTCTCACCAGAATCCCCTTGCATATTTTGCAAACATGCCATACATTAACAATCCTTACTTCACTGCATTTAGTATGCCTCAAATGCCATACAATATGCCTATGTGGAATAACATGTTTGCACAACCTATGCCTTATCAAATTCAATCAAATGTGTTAAATGATTCTGTGACTAATCCTACACTTCAACCAACCACATCTGAGACCAAGGTTGACATAAAGTTACCTAAGTCAAAAGATGCAGGAGGAATGAAGTCTAGGAAAAAGACTAACAAGGGTGGACCCAAGGAAACTTGGGTACCAAAATCAACTTGATTGATTTTGTTGTGTGCAGGGACAAAGAAGGAATCTATGGTACTTGGACAGTGGTTGTTCAAGACACATGACAGGAGATTTCATCCTGCTCACAGAGTTTAAGGAGAGAGCTGGCCCTAGCATAACCTTTGGAGATGACAGCAAAGGATTCACTATGGGATATGGCTTGATTTTAAGAGAAAATGTCATCATTGATGAAGTTGCACTGGTTGATGGTCTCAAATACAATTTATTGAGCATCAGTCAACTATGTGACAGAGGGAATACTGTTTCCTTCAATTCTGAAGCCTGTATTATCACAAGTAAAAAGGACAATAAAGTGGTTTTAACTGGAGTTAGAAAAGGGAATGTGTACTTAGCTGATTTCAACTCTACAGATGCAGAATCCATTACTTGTCTTCTCAGCAAAGCAAGTCCAGTTGAAAGTTGGCTATGGCACAAGAAGCTGTCCCAGTTGAATTTCAAGACAATGAATGATCTAGTCAAAAAGGACTTAGTTAGAGGAATGCCTCTAGTGGAATTCACAAGGGATGGACTATGTGATGCTTGTCAGAAAGGAAAGCAAAAGAAAGTATCATTCAGTAAGAAGCTTGAATCTGCAATTGATGAACCACTGCAACTTCTACACATGGATCTTTTTGGACCAGTCAATGTATTGTCAATTTCAAGGAAAAGATTCTGCCTAGTGATTGTAGATAATTTCTCAAAGTTTTCATGGGTTTATTTTCTTGGATCAAAGGATGAAGCTAGTGAAATCATCATCAATCATATCAAGCAAGTCAACAATCATCCTGATTTCAAAGTAAGGAATATTAGGAGTGACAATGGAACTGAGTTCAAGAATTCAACCATGAAGATGTTCTGTGAAGAAAATGGGATCATGCATGAGTTCTCAGCTCCAAGAACTCCACAACAAAATGGTGTGGTGGAAAGGAAGAACAGATCACTAATTGAAGCTGCAAGGACAATGCTTGAGGAGTCAAAACTCCCAACTTATTTTTGGGCTGAGGCTGTAAACTGTGCATGTTACACTCAGAATATTTCTCTAATCAATCAAGCAAAATGCATGACTCCTTATCAATTATTCAAGAGAAGAAAACCAACTTTAAACTTTCTACATGTCTTTAGTTGCAAATGCTACATCTTAAGGAATCAATCTGATCACAAAGGAAAGTTTGATGCAAAGGCTGATGAAGGAATATTTGTTGGTTATTCTGCTGGAAAATCATATAGGGTCTACAATCTAAGAACCAACATTGTCATGGAATCTGTACATGATGTGTTTGATGATAAAAAGATTGATGGACTAACAGATGAGGAACATCATGAAGGACTCAAATTTGACAATATTGAGATATATTGTGATGATAGTGAAGATGAGAATGATGAAGAAGGCATCTCAAGAAGAAACCAGAGTCTGCCTTTGGATAATGCACAGAATGCTGCATCCGTTAAAAGTCATAATTCAGCTTCCGTTGAAAGAAGCAATGCAGCATCCGTTAAAAGACAAAGTGCATCATCCGTTGAAGTTCATAACGAAGCATCCGTTGATCACAGTCTGTCAACGGATAATCAATTCACCTCATCAGTTGATAGAACTCCCAATTCCTTTCAAAGGATCAGCAACTCAGGGGGAGTTTCAACAAATCAACATTCTATCTCACATCATGACAATACTGAGGCAACCTCATCAAGGGCTAATCTACCACCTCAAAGGAAATGGACCAAGAATCATCCTTTTGAACTGATCATTGGTGATGCTACATCAAAAGTACAAACTAGAAGGGCTACTCAAGATGAATGTCTGTATAGTAGTTTTCTATCACAGGACGAACCTAAGCGAGTGGAAGAAGCTCTTTTGGATCCAGATTGGATTTTAGCAATGCAAGAAGAGCTAAATCAATTTGAGAGGAACAAAGTATGGAAGCTGGTACCCAAGTCAAAGAACAAGAGCTCTATTGACACAAAATGGGTATTCAGAAACAAGATGGATGAAAATGGCATTGTCTTAAGGAATAAAGCCAAATTGGTTGCCAAAGGCTATTCTCAACAAGAGGGAATAGATTTTGATGAAACATTTGCTCCAGTTGCCAGACTTGAAGCCATCAGAATCTTTCTAGCCTATGCAGCTAATGCCAATTTCAAAGTCTATTAGATGGATGTCAAGAGTGCATTTCTAAATGGAGAATTGGAAGAAGAAGTTTATGTAAGCCAACCTCCAGGTTTTGAAGATCCAAATTTTCCAGACCATGTGTATTATCTGTTGAAAGCACTCTATGGACTAAAGCAAGCACCTAGAGCCTGGTATGAGACTTTGTCAAAGTTCCTTCTAGATAATCACTTCACAAGAGGTACTGTTGACAAAACTCTCTTCTTTAGAAATGTTAATGGCTCTAAGATACTTGTACAAATTTATGTAGATGATATTATACTTGGATCTACAGATGATAAACTTTGTAAAAAGTTTGCTAAATTAATGCAAAGTAAATATGAAATGAGCATGATGGGAGAGCTAACTTACTTTCTTGGTTTACAAGTTAAACAAGTTAGTGGTGGAATTTTCATTAGTCAAACTAAATATATTTATGATCTTTTAAAGAAGTTTGACTTAATGGATTTTCACCTGCAAAAACTCCCATGGCCACTGCCACTAAGCTTGAATTAAACAAGGCTGAAAAGTCTGTGGATATTACAAGTTATAGAGGCATGGTTGGCTCACTTTTATATTTAACTGCTAGTAGACCTGATATTATGTTTTCTACTTGTCTCTGTGCTAAATTTCAAGCTGACCCTAAAGAATCTCACTTAGTGGCTATTAAAAGAATTTTCAGATATCTGAAGGGGACTCCAAATCTAGGAATTTGGTACCCCAGAGAGTCTGGTTTTGATCTAATTGGCTACTCAGATGCAGATTATGCAAGTTGCAAAATAGACAGGAAAAGCACAACAGGCACCTGTCAATTTCTAGGGAACAAGCTTGTATCATGGTTCAGCAAGAAGAAGAATTCTGTTTCCACATCAACAGCTGAAGCTGAGTACATTGCAGCTGGTAGTTGCTGTGCACAAATACTATGGATGAGGAACCAGTTATTTGACTATGGTATAACTGTTGACAAAATTCCAATATTTTGTGACAACACAAGTGCCATTGCCATTACTGAAAATCCAGTGCAGCACTCAAGAACCAAGCACATTGATATCAAGTACCACTTCATTAGGGAACATGTGATGAAAGGTACAGTGGAACTTCATTTTGTTCCAAGTGAAAAGCAGATTGCAGACATATTTACCAAGCCACTTGATGAATCAACATTCACAAGATTAGTAAGTGAGTTAGGTATGCTTAACTATTCATAATCTATGTCATCTATGTAATCTGTCTTGTAGCCTGAAATGAATTTGCTGCAAGAACAAAGTTGGCTTTAATCAAGACTTATCCTGTCAACGGATATTCCCTACCCGTTGAAAGCCAAAATTGTTCTATCAACGGATATTCATCATCCGTTGAAAGACAAATACATTTCTGGTAATTTTATCCTTCAACGGATAAAATGGTGTTGTTCATCAACGGATAACTATTTACCTTATCCGTTGATGTGTCACGTCAGTGAGTCACAGCCGTTGATTCTTTTACTCAACCGTTGATACAGATATACAGTGTTGTATGTATTTGTATTTACGGTAGTTTTCAGAATTTCTACAGTTTTATTTATTCCTGAACGGCTGTCACTTACTTAAAAGTATCATTTAATTATTTTATTTATGTTTTAATTCAAGAAAGTATAAAAGCCCAATTGAATTCTTATTTTCACTTTACGCTTTCTTGCAATTATCATTCTCTTTCTCTCTCAATTCTCAAGTTTTTCTCTGCAACCTCTACTCACAACAATGGCCCCAGTAGTCAAAATTATGTCTCAAACAGGATTTGTTTATGAAAAGAATAATCTCATAGTCTTGGTTGAAAAGAATGAAGCCCATTCTGATTATCACAAGATGATGGACTTCATCAAGAACTGCAAACTGAGCTATGCAATGCTGGAAGCCCCAACCATCTACTGTGAAGTGATTGAGGAAATTTGGACAACTGCAGAGTTCAACTCCACATATATGACTATTGCCTTCTCTCTCAAAGGTAAGGACTATTGCATTAATTGTGATGATATACAATCTTGCTTTAAGTTGCCTGAGAATAATGTCATGACACCACATACTGATAAAGATGTCTCTGCAATGCTAGATTCCATAGGCTATGCTTTTGATTCTGCTAGTTTAGGTAGTATTAGAAGGAAAGGCCTTAGGAAAGAATGGAGTTTTCTTGGAGATGCCTTTATTAAGGTTTTCTCTGGGAAGATTAGCAATTTTGATGCTATCACTTCATCTCTTGTTAATATGCTCTATATGCTAGTTTCTGATAGGTACTTTAATTTTAGCAACTGTGTTATGCTAGAATTAGGTTCCAGATTAGGCAACAAAGCTAATAGACCACATAACATCTACTTTGCTAGATTCTTTATGTTATTGGCTAACCATGTTGCTAAAGTTTTGGTTATATCCAATGAGAATAATAAACTCAAATGCCGGGCACAAGAGAAAAGGGTCCTTGTAGACCTTTTGAGAATGAACCTCAACAGCCAGGTGCCATTGGTATACTTGCCAATCATGAATGCACCACATGTAAGTGAGGTAAATATTTCTATAACTCCTACTATTTCCAACCCCAATGTTTCTTTGCCTTCTAGTGTGGCTATGGAACTTGTGTCTTTGTCCAAACAGGCTCCTACCAAAGCCACCAAATCTAAAGTTTCCAAAGTCAAGTCAAAGAAACCTACCTCTGTTGTTTATCAAAAGACAACAGTTGTAACAACTACCATAAACCTTGAAGGGAGTGAACAAGGTGTGAGTGGTGAGGGGAGGGGTGAACATCAAAAAGCCCCCCAGGATAAGGTGGGAGAGGTGAGTGGTACCCAAACCAGCCAAGCCACAGTCTCTCAAAAGACTGTGGTGGTTCAAAAGGAGTCCAACACATCCCTAGTTGCATCCTCCCAAAAGGATGTAACTATTGAAAATAGTCCCCAACCAGGGACACAGAACAAAAGAGGGAGGGACACTGAAGCTACACATTCAACAATTAAAGCCTTTTCAAGGAAGAAGAAGGCTAAAACCCTAGTTTCCACACAAGGGACACACACAGCACAGATACATCCACCAGTATCTGTGCCTTCTCAAATTCAGCTTGATGTGATTCCAGCAAATATGGAATCACAGCCCCATTCTCTTAATATAGAAACACACCATTCATCAAGCTCTCCAACACCCTCTCTGGATGTGGACATGATATTCACATCAATTCCTGATTCTCCCTCATTAAAACTCAGGGAGGAGCCCCACTCAAAACCTGATGATCATCATCCTTTTGATGATTTGTTGGATCATCAGCCAATTCTTTCGGATGTAGTTGAAGATTCTGTGTTACCTCACCTAAAATCAATCCACACAGATTCAACAATTATGTCACTTTCTATCTCCACATCATTTCCTTCTTCAACGGATATCTCTCATCCGTTGACAAGTGGTTGTTCTTCAACGGATAAGCTAAACAGCAGTTATCCGTTGATACCATCAGTTTCTACTTCAACGGATACTCCCTATCCGTTGATGGCCTCTACACACTTAACAGAAACAATTCCAACTGTAGAGGACATGGCAACTGTACAATCACTTTTAGGTTTGAGGGAAGGGAGTGATTTTTTGAGTGAGAGGCTGGGTTGCTCCCAGGCAAAAGGAGAGGTTGAGAGTCACCAAATGCATGCTATTTCTTCCAGCATGGCAAAAGTAAGTGAGAGGAGTGCCACCTTAGAAGGTGAAGGTGAGGGTGTGAGGGTGTGTGTGAGCCAGGGGGAGCCCCTGATGCAAGAACAGAGAGAAATTGAGAGAAAGGCAGGTACAGAAGCTATAAGGGTGGATCCAACCATTGCTAGTGAGTTAATGAAAGTGGATGATGCAGATAAGGAAAGACAATTTCAGCAACATTACAAAGCTGTCATTGATAACATTTCCTTGGATGCTGACACTTTTACTCACCCTGTTTCAGCCTTTCAATTTTTGGCTGCTCAGGGCAATGTGGAGGCAGAATAGACACTACACATTGTACACACTTCAGAATCTCTTCTCAGAGACAAAGCTGCTATCAACAGGCTGCCTTCTCAAGCTGGTAAGCCATCTGAAGAATTTGGAGTAAATTCTAATGATGATGACTCTAATTCTTTGAATAAGAGCATGAACTTAGGGGGAGTAGAAGGCCCAAGTTATGCTCCTGCTCTTCCTGAATGGGCACTGGCCAAATCACCAACACCAGGAGAATTTGGTATCACTTTGGTCAGACAAGTCATGACAATTCAGAAGGCCTTTCAGGAGACTCAAGATGCTGGTACCAAGGCAATTCTTCAAGCTCATCTGGAATCTCTGCATCTCTTGCAGTTGCAGCATTACCAGCAAAATCTAAGTGTGGATGAGCTCAAGCAGGACATTGCTGATCTGAAATCCTACAATGCTGAGAAATTGGATTCAGTTATACCCTATGGTACTATGCAAGATTTGTTGGGGAGACTGAGGAAAGCATCTGATGCTGACAAGAGGCTGGCCAGATTGGAAGATAGGGTTCAAATCATTGAAGACTCTATAGTCACCATTCTTCAGAATCAACAAACTCAAACAAATCTACTCATGCAGCTGGCAAAAGCACAAGGCTTGACCCCTACCCTTGATGATAACAAAAAGGGGGAGAATAAAAGGGAAGGGGAAGGAGAGCCATCTACAACAGTTCAGATTTCTCAAGTGCTAGTTCCTGTCATCACAACTTCTCCACCAATTCAAGTCAAAGGAAAGCTAGATAGAATTGATCTAATCCAGATAGCAGCAGCTGAATTGCAAGTCAAAGAGCAAAGGAAGAAGATTGATGAAAAGATGCAACTAATATTTGGTTCTACAACTTCTCAATCACAATCTGTGAAGCATAGCACAAAAGTGGAATCAATTATTATGGAACTCAAGCCAGTAGGGAGGCATAAGGATGGAGAAACTTCTTCCAAAGATCTGCAACCTATGGTTCTCAAGCCCAACAACAGCTTCAACAAGGACTCTACAAAGAATCCTCTAAGCCTTGCTCAAATGAAAGGAGTGGATTTTCCTCTTCCAAAGCCTGATGAAGACAAGCTTTTGGGTAGAAGTATCATAAAGCTCAAAGAGAACATGGATGAGGCTGTAAGGAGGAACATGGCTGTTATCTTTAGAGAGGGAAAGAGCATCTATGTGATGCAAGGACATCCCAAATTCTCAATAGCCAAGAGGGAAGAAACCAAGAGGTTGAAGGAAGAAGCCAAACAGCTAAAGGCTAACAAAAGAGCACAAGCAAAGCTTGAAAAATAGCTAAAGTTAAGTCAGGCTGAAGAACGGAAAGAAATTAAAGACAAAGGTGAAGATAGAGCTATGGGGGACATGGTTGGTACTGAGATGGAGGAAAGAAGTAAGGAAGAATGGCAGAAAGGGAATAGAAAGAAGGTCAATGCAAAGAGAAAGATGGTAGATGAGACTGAAGAAAACCAATCAATATCCAAACCACTACCCTCTATTCCTGAACCCATTGTGCCTGACCCCTTCATAAACATTCATGGTGAACCAATCATTCCTAAGGAGGAACCAATTGATTGGGACACCATCAAATTGCCCACCTTCCTAACCTCTTTTACACCATCAAAGAAGCAGAAAAGAAGAATCAAATCAACACCCTCTAAAGCCTCAATCAAATTCACGCAAAAGCCTAAGCCTAAACCTCAAACCTCTAAAGATGATTATGTTCACATCTGTGACATAAAAGAATTTTCAGACATTGAACTCTATCTGGATGAGCTGGAGGATGTAAGGGGAATAGCTGCCTACAGACAGCTACCAGAAAGACTAGTGTTCAAATACAAAGGAGCTGGGGAAAGAACATGGCCTCTTCACAGAATTCTGAATGAAGGCTACTCTACCTTGATTAGAGTCTACTCAGCCATACAAAAGGATTCTGGCTTTACCAGGACTGCCAGGACTGAGATTCTCAACAAGATTGCCAACATAAGGAAAACTTGGAGGGAGCCCAATGCCTTGCCTAGAACTTTACTCATTCAAGAGAGAGGTATTACAATTCACAAATCACCTCATTGGTTGATGGAGTTCAGAGACAACAAAGGAGTCAGAAGATTTTTCAGAATTGAAGATCAGCTAAAGATTGCCAGTAATGAAACTCTCAAGGATATGCAATCTAAGTTAGATATCAATGAAGAAGATGAAGCTGAATTCTACAGACAACTTCAACTTCAAATAGAAGAGAATGACAGGAGGCTAGGAAAGAAAACCAGGGATCAAAGGAAAAGAAAGAAATTTGCTCAGGCTAAAGGAGCACCCTTGGAAACAATGTATTTCTTCAATTTCATCTCAGCATATACACTTTTGTAGCACTTTTGAATTTCTGTTTTGTTACAGTTTATATATTTGTTAAGTGTTTTGTTATCATCAAGCTAAACCCAAATTTATGCCTACAGTTCTAGTAGACATAAATAGGGGGAGATTGTTCGGAATATGTGTATTAGTTTGATGATAAGTTAAGCAAAACACTTAAGTAGAAATCTAGTGTTTGTAGCCTCAACGGATAAGACCATCTTGGCTATCCGTTGAAGCAGTAGCCTTACTTAGCAATAAGTTTGGTATTGTAGCACATTTCACTCTCTGGTTTCAAGCTGTAATTCTTAGATGTTGTTAGGAAATAATCAGTCATGTTGACTACTAATGGATGTACAAATAGGAGGGCTAATTATAAATATTTCATGCCTTGTAATTTTGTATAAGTGAAGAAGTGTCAACGGATATTGAAGACCTTCAACGGATAAGAAACAAAGCTTCAACGGATGTCTCTAATGCTTCAACGGATAATATCCATCAACGGATAAGTGCTTCAACGGATAAAGCTTCAACTGCTAGAGCATCAACGGATAAAGCCATCAACGGATGAAAGCTTCAACGGATGCTCAGTCTCATAGCAGTTGATAGTGACAGTTAACAAAGCTGACAGAGGCACATGGATTGACAGAGATGTGGTAGCCTATTTTAGGAACAACAGAAAAAGCAGCCGTTTCTAGTCTGGTTCAAAATGGAAAGTCAACAGATAATTCCATATTACACTGGATAAAAATGGAATAGAAACAAGTGGAGAACTATTTTCTTATTGTACTTTATCTTTGTCTTCACTTGTAAACTTGGTGATATATAAACCAAGTAGTAGCTAGTAATTAGATGTGAATTTTCCCTGAGCTGTTTAGAAATATCAAGAGAGAAAATCATCTAGTTTGTACTAGGAAGCAGCTGTGATTTGATTTTGAATCACAGATTTTCTGAAATAACACATCTCTGGTGGAACAACAAATCCACCAGAAAAGTTTTTAAGTTCTTTGTGTTCATTACATTTATGTTTGAATATATATCTGTCTGCATCAGCTCCAAACAATTCACACACATTTGATCACTCAAACACTTAGACTTACAAACTGCTCAAAACTTGTAAAAGTTTTGAGATTTACATTCAACCCCCCTTCTGTAAATCTCATTGTTAGTCCACTGGGAATAACAATAATGTTATCCAGTCTGGAGGGTGGAGGAAGTTATGGAGATTGTTGATTCCTCACAAGATGAAAATCTTCCTATGGCGTTTTAGTAGGAATAACATTCCTATTCGGACAAGGTTAGCTCCAAAAGGAGTTGTATTACCTATTATTTGCCCTTTATGTGAAGGTGATACTGAAGAGCTGCTGCATGTATTTTTCAGCTGTTCTTTTGCTAGGAAATGTTGGGAGTATACAGGGGATGCATACGACATGAGTAGCGTGGAGGATGTTTCAGAATGGCTTGTGCATCAGATCAACCATGCCAACTCTACTGAGGTTACAAGAATTGCCAGAGTTTTGTGGGGCATTTGGTTTTTTCGTAATAAAAAAGTGTGGGAAAATAAATCAGTTAATCATAATGTAGCCATGGACAGGAGTTCTAATTCTCTTCTTGAATGGCGTAATGCGAAGAAAAAGAGATCAGCTATGCAGGTAGTTTCTATTCCCAGAACTGAGCATGTGATTCAAAAATGGTTGCCACCTCCTACTGGTAGTGTAAAACTAAATATGGATGCCTCTATTTCTGTTGGAGCAAATGATTTTTCTACTGGTATGCTTATTCGAGATCATGAGGGTAATTTTCTTCTGGGTCGTGTTGCTTGTATCTCGGGTGCAGGCAGTGTCTTGGAGGCTGAAATAACTGCTCTTTATGAAGGTTTATGTTGGATCAAGTCTTTGCCTTACCAGAATGTGCTCATCGAATCTGACTCGCTTCTCACAGTCCAAGCTGTTCAACGTGCTGATTCAAATTATCTTGAGATTGGTCACCTGATTGACGAGTGCAAACAAATCCTCAGGTCTAGACTAGATTATTCTGTTTCTTTTGTTAAAAGGCAGGCAAACAAAGCAGCCCATGTCATGGCTAGAATACCTTGTTTGTCGAATTGCCAAAACATTCTCACGTCTCCTCCATTGATAGTGTTGGAGACTCTCATGTATGATTCAATGGTTTAATGGAATTTCTTTTTGTTTCAAAAAAAAAAGGCAACGCATTTTATTTATAAAGATGATTGGTAGATATAAATTAAGGGAAATTGAGTAAAATATTAATTTTTTAAGAAAGTGCAATTATGTAATTGAAAGAAGGACCATAAAGTTTCGTATTTAATATAATAATATAGATAGATAATTTACTTTCAAAATCAAATAATTTTTTATTTTATTTATATAATTGAATTGTATGATAATGCTTACTTTAAGTATATTTGTCTTTACATTAATAGTAAAAATTATATAAAACAAATATTTTTTACCATAGATCTGTACCGCGACAACTACTGGTTAGAGTTGTAGATGGTTTTGACTTTTACAACGATTTAAGAATGGTTGATTTTTGCATTGTCTTAAACAATAAGATGAAATTGTTGTTCTTGTCGAGTACTAAGGATTATGAAGCTAAGTTATACTTGTAAAGCAGTTCTTGTAAAGTAGTTAAGAATTTATGGATTGCTAAAGATAAGGAGGTTAACAAAGTTTTTAAGTAAAATAATAATTAAATAAAAATAAACAATTAAGTAGCTGAAAAAGGTAATTTATAAGTTATTAGTGGTTATAATATTATTATTCCATTTTTTAACTCATGAGCTAGAGCATGTCGCTTAAATGCGGTTTAACTTAGTTCACGTGGTTTGCACGCTACTACGTGAGCCCATACGGTTTAGCCTGTGTGCACCCGAAGGGTAGCGGCTGCGGGTTACCTACGATAAAAAAATAAAAAAATAACGTGTTATAGTTGAAAATGATTTTTTTTATATTATAATTCGATTACTAAGGCTAATAAAACTTAATAAGAATTATGATGCTAAGTTTTTCTCGTAAAGCAGTTAAAAATTTATGAATAAATAAATAATTAAGTAGATGAAAAAGGTAATCTATTAGTTGTTAGTGGTTATAATATTATTATTCTATTTTATTAAATAAACTTATCCATGATATTTAGTGAAGTTGTTTTAATTAAGATAAATAAAAAAAGGTATCGTGTTATAGTTGAAAATGATTTTTTATATCATAATTCCATTACTAAGTTTAATTGAGAGAAATAAAAAAAGCTAACGTGTTATAGTTGAAAACGATTTTTATTTCTTTTTCTATTATAATTCGATTACTAAGGCTAATAAAACTTAATAAGGATTATGAAGCTAAGTTGTTCTTGTAAAGCAGTCTAGAATTTATGGATTGCTAATGTCAAGAAGCTTAACAAAGTCTTTAAGTAAAATAAAAATAAAATAAAATAAACAATTAAGTAGCTGAAAAAGGTAATTTAGTAGTTGTTAGTGATTGTAATATTATTATTCTATTTTATTAAATCAACTTTTCCGTGATATTTAGAGAAGTTGTTTTATTTGAGAAATAAAAAAAGGTAAAGTGTTATAGTTGAAAATGATTTTTATTTATTTTTTTATTATAATTCGATTACTAAGGCTAATAAAACTTTTAAGTAAAATAAGGATAATTCAGTAAATTCAGCCTCTACCAAAAAACATGTACCGTACCAAAACTTTCAATATTTCATCTTTTATATATATAATAGAAATAATTGATACATTAATAATAGATAGATATGCGGCTCTCTCAAAGGTGCTATCGCATCCTCCATCAACAAGGGTGCTCAATCAGTGCAGGATGATTCTTTTGGAGCTGGGGATGTTGGTAATAAAGGTTTAGGTAAGTTACGCAGAAAAAGCGGAGGGAAGAAAGGGAAGCTTGTGGACGTGATATAAATTTTGAAGGATTTTATCTGGGTGCATAAGGATATTTTGGACAAGAAGACCAGGGAGGGTTTCTTTAAAGAGGATAAGCAAGCAGTAATGGAAGCTCTTAACCAAATCCATTGGAGAAGTTTGAAGCTTAGAGGAGGATTGGAATGGAAAGAGAAAGAGAAAATAGATCTAACTAATAAGGATTCTTTGAAATTCAAGACATATGCTCAAGTGTTAGAGACTCAAATAGTTAAGAGGCTGAAGATAGAGTGAATAGTAATCAAAAGGAAGAGGACTGGAAATTGGTTCAGAACAGAAAACATAAGTACAAGGTAAATGTAAAACAAAGTTTCACTATTTTCTTATATGATATTCCGGAAAAAGCTAAAGCTTGGGAGTTACGTGATTGTTTTAAGTCAGCCGGGAAAGTGTTGGATATAATCTTACCTAAACAAAGGGATAAGAGAGGTAGGAGAATAGGTTTTCTTAAAACGGAATCTGAATTGGAGGCAGGGACAATTATCTTGAATGTCAAAGAGAAAGGGGGTTGGTGCTCAAAGATTAGAATGAGTCTGAATGGAAAGGTATTAGGAAAGGGTAATATTGTAGGAGACAAGATGCTGTTGAATGATAATAGTTGTGTGTTATGGAATTAAAAAGGGAAGTTTTTAGAGCCAGTTAAGCAAGTGATGAAGCAAGATTCAACTAATTCAAAGTCTTTTAAGCATACAGCTGGCTCTGATTTAGGGACAGAGATGTTTGAATACATTGAGGCGGTAATTGATAAGGATGTTGAGGAAGGCTTATTTGAAATAAAGGTAGTCTTTTCTAAAGTTGAGGAGACGACTAGGTCATTACAGAATAAGCTACAGCAAGAAGGTTTGGAAAAGGTAAATGTGATTGGTTTGAGTACTCAGAAATTTTTATTAGCTAACATGAGTGATAGAAAATGGGAAGATTTTGGTGATAAGTTTTATCAGAAATAGTTTAGCTCCATGAGGAATTTTGAAGGAAAGGATTTAATCAATCCTAGAACTGATTGGATTCAAACTAAGGGTATTCTTATGAATGTCTGGTTAGAGGAGAATTTAAAAGGACACTGAAGGTGGATGGGAGACTGGATTTCAAGGACATGTCAAAAGGATGGTGAAAGTGAATTTTTTGATCCAATTGTGTGTGTTTCCACAATTAGAGATGAAAAAATTGATGACAAAATGAATATCCTGGTTAAGGGGAAAATTTATACAGCAAGATTTACTGAGGTTACAGATCTAGGATTCTTAAAAGATAGAATTGAGCCAATGTGTGTCTCTAGTAAAGATATAAATTTGGCTGAAAAGGGTGGTAAGGATGTCCAAGTTTCAGATCTCGCAGATTTAGAAGTGGTTGTGAATGTCAATAAGGATGATGCATTGGCTGGCAGGAATTTGGTTCTAACTGACTGTGTTGATAGGATTAGTGAGGATCAAGGACCTTGGAGGAAAATGTTGAGATCATGGACAAAGGGAATGACAATGCAACTAAGGTGCAAAAGGAAAAGGATCAGGGGAAGGGTTTTGATCCAGAGCAGGTAGTTTTGGGGCCAGAAGTTAAGCAAAAAAGTAGAATAGTAGATCAATTGGATAGGGAGGATGAAATGCAATTAGTAAAGGATGGGACATTGATGCCATTACAATGTAGAAGGGATTCAGAGCAAAGTTCTAATTCTTCTTGTCAGGAGGGGACTGTGGAGAAGTCTACTAGTACTGGATCTGTGGAGTCAGTTGAAATTTCTCAGGGATCACTTTGCAATGGATTGATTAATCTCAAGGTGAAAGGAGTGGGTCGACCTAGGAAAGTTTTTAGGAAAAAAAGCAGAAATCCTTTTGATTTAAAATGTAAATATGGTCTAGGACATAAAAGTAGGTTGAGGAGCAGTAAAAGATTGGGACCTTGTTTCCAAAATGTTGAGAAGATGGACACAATAAATGAAAAGGAAGAAGAGTCAGTGGAAGATGTAGCTAGGGAAATTTTTGAGTGTGCAGAGTTAATGGGACTAATAATGTTAAGAAATAGGGATGTTGCTCTAAAAAAGGTATCAGAGCAGTTGCAAAGAGGTGATCTGTAGACAGTTGGTTTGGATTGGATTTGTGTTGTAGTATAAATTGGTCATTATGTCAGTTAAAACTATTAAGATTTTGTCATGGAATTGTAGGGGGTTGGTAACTCAGTGAAAAGAAGGATGATTAAGGATTTGATTAAGGAGGTAAATGCTAACATATTGTGTTTACATGAGACTAAGTATTCTAGTTGGAACAAATTTTGGGAGGGTTCATTATGGGCTAAGGATCAGATTGGTTGGCTGATTCAAAATTCAGAAGGTTTGTTAGGAGGGTTGTTAATGGCTTGGGATGACCTAAGCTTTCAGAGTGTTGGAATGGCTTCTTGTAAAAACTGGAAATGGATACACTTTAGAATTTTAGTTTCTGATGAATTATTTCATGTAGTTAATGTATATGACCCTTTGGGTATGCAGTTTAGAAAGCAGTTATGGATAGAACTCTCAGCTGTCTTGAATATTTCTAATTCTGACATGGTCTGTATAGTGGGGGGATTTCAATAGCATTAAGGATAAAAGCAGAAGTGCCAATTGCACTTATAGGAGGCTGGATATGCAAGGTTTTGGTTCTTTCATTAAGGATAATAACTTGTGTGATATAGGCTTGGTCAATGATCACTACACGTGGTTTGGTCCTAATGGGAAATGTAGTAAGTTGGATAGATTTTTGGTGAATGGGAATTGGATTTCAGTTGGCTATTGGGGAGGGTATGCTCTCAATAGGATGATATCAGATCATAAGCCTATTTTGTTGTCTACCAAGTAAAGTAAGGGAAGTCCAGTTCCTTTTACGGCTTTTAAATGGTGGTTAAAGGATGAAGGGGTTAGGAAGAAGATGGAAAGCCTTTGGATTCAATCCATGGAGTCTGGATCTAGAGTTAGTTTCCAAGTTCTATTAAAGCAATTCAAGTTAGGATTAAAATAGTGGTGTATAGAGTCTAAAGATAAACTTGATCTGCAAATTGAAGAGTTGATGTCAAAACTGGAGTATTTTGACAAGAACCATATCTGGGGTAATGAAGTTTTGAAATGTTCTTGGGATTAGGCTGTATGTTTCAGGAATAGGGATTCTATGTTAAGGCAGAAACCAAGGATTCAATGGAATTTGCAAGGAGACAAAAAATCTAAATTCTTCCATAAAGTAATTTGCAAATGGAAGTGTAGGAATAGGATTGAGAAGACTGTAGTGAAGGATAAGTTGGTGAGTGATCCAAAGGAAATTAGTAATATATTTTTTGAATATTTTAAAGGAATATATAATAAAGGAATAGTGGAGATTTGTCATTTGGGCTCCTTACTAAGTACAAGATTGAAGGTGGAGGAAGTGGCTTAGTTAGAGCAAGTATTCTATGTGGAAGAAATAGAATTGTCCCTCAAATCTTTTAGTAATGATAAAGCTTCAGGTTCAGATGGGATGAACATGAGGTATATTAAGGAGTTTTGGGTATATCTCAAAGATAAGATTCTTGAAGGGTTCGATACTTTTTCAAAATTAGGTATACTTCCTCAGGGATGTAATTCATCATTTATTGCACTTGTTCCTAAAGTCAAGGTGCCTATATTGCTTAAGGATTTTAGGCCAATCAGTTTGATTAACTGTGCGACCAAACTTCTAACAAAAGTGTTGGCACAAAGGCTTAGTAGAGTCTATGATAAGTTGATAGATGAGAATCAGTATGGATTTGTGAAAGGGAGACAAGCTGCAGAGAGTATCATGCTGGTGAATGAAGTTTATCACTCTTTACAATCTTTAAAGAATAGAGGCTTTATTCTGAAATTGGACTTTGAGAAAGCTTTTGACACTATCAACTGGAACTTTCTTCTGAGTACTATGGAATGTTTAGGGTTGGGGAAAAGTGGATCAAGTGGATGGATAATTTGTTCAAAACAATTAAGATTTCAGCGTTAGTTAATGGTAGTCCTACAAAGGAGTTTAATATCTTAAATGGACTTAGGCAAGGGGACCCTTTGTCTCCAATGCTATTCAATTTGGCTGGGGAAGTGCTTAGTAAAATGCTGCAGAAAGCATGTGAGTTAGGGATGTTTGAGGGTTTGAATTTTGGAAAAGAAGGAAGGACTGTGTCCCACTTACAGTTTGCTGATGACACAATTGTGTTCTTGAATGGAAATCTAAATTCAGTGTCTGGTATTAAAAGGGTGTTACAGTGTTTTCAGCTGATTTATGGATTGAAGATTAACTTTCAAAAAAGTAAGTTATTTGCTTGTCATTTATCTAGTGAAGAGATGAAATTGTTTGCTAATAAGCTTGGTTGTAAGGTTGGGCTTTGGCCACTTAATTACTTAGGTAGTCAAATTGACTTAAGTCCTAGGAAATTCATTTTTTGGAAACCTTTGATTGACAAGTTCAAGAACAAGTTGGCTAGCTGGAAGAGGGACAGTTTGAATCAAGCTGGTAGGTTGTCTCTGATTAAGTCTACATTAGATAGTTTGCCAATTTATTGGTTTTCTATGCATAAAGTTCCTGTTGGAGTTTGTTGTTAGGGCGAAAACACGCGCTAATAACACACGCTCACCGCATAATCACTCGCATCACACATCATCTCAAAAGGCTCTGTCCAATCAGGTGCTGTAATAACTGGTGCAGTTATCAAACTCTTCTTGAGAGTCTCGAATGCCGTCAAGCATTCATCATCAAATTTGAAAGGCACATCCTTCTCGAGCAAATTGCACAATAGCTTAGATATTTTTGAAAAGTCTTTGATGAAACGCCGATAAAAACCCGCATGACCAAGAAAACTACGGATTCCCTTCACAGAAATAGGTGGTGGAAGATTTTCAATGACTCCCACCATGGCTTTGTCCACCTCAAGACCCTTGTTAGAGACCTTATGCCCAAGAATAATGCCTTCACGCACAATAAAGTGACATTTTTCCCAATTAGGCACCAAATTAGTTTCCACATACCTTTTGAGTACTGCACGAAGATTATTCAAACATTCATCATACGAATGTCCAAAGACGGAGAAGTCGTCCATGAACACTTCGACATTATTTCCAATTATATCAGAGAATATAGCCATCATACATCTCTGAAAAGTGGTCGGTGCGCCACATAAGCCAAACGAAACTCTGCGAAAAGCAAACGTGCCAAATGGACAAGTGAAGGTAGTCTTTTCTTGATCCTCTGGTGCAATACATATCTGATTATACCCCGAATAACCATCCAGAAGACAATAATACTCGTGACCGGCCAACCTGTCAAGCATCTGATCAATAAACGGAAGAGGGAAGTGATCCTTCCTCGTGGCCTTGTTCAACTTTCTGTAGTCCATGCATACCCTCCATCCTGTGATTGTTCGAGTGGGGATGAGCTTGTGTTAGGTCTCAATGTGTTTGTAGAAGGGGGGGTTGAATACAAACAATACCAAATAACTGAATTAAATGCGGAATAAAAATGTGAAACAAAATTCAAGTTAAATAAGAATATTATTAAACTTGAAAGGTGTTACAACAACTGTATCGATTACAAGGAATTAATCTCAAATTAATTATCACAAATTTAGAATAAATTCGACATGAACTTTTTCTATTTTTGAAATAATTAGAATCAAATGCTAAACGCGATTTGAGATTAAGTTCTAGGGATTTTGATCCGCTAGATTGTTACACAAGAACACGAGAATGGTTTCTAGTTGATTGGATTTAACTTTATAAACTAGAAATTATGATCTTGAAGTATGCAGATGAAGGATGAAATATTGTCTTCTTTTTCTTTTCTGTTGTGTTCTTATTTTGACTTATGTTCTGGATTATTAAAATGAATGTTCAGCTTTTGCTTCTTTTATCAACCAACCGAATGAAAATGAACTGGCATGACAATCTCTTTGGCTCAGCAAGACTTTCGGTAGGACTATCTTTTAGAACTAGCAAGACAATCAGAATGAACTAGCAAGACTTTCGGTATGACAATCAATTGTCATACCGATTGTCTTAGTAGTTCAAACAGATTGTTTTTGCTGAAAATAAATAGATTTAAATCCTATAATAATTCTGGTAAGATAATCCTTTTGAATTAGCATGACTTTCGGTATGACTATTGATTGTCATACCGATTGTCATACTAATACAATTAGTTGTCTTATTGAATTAAAACAGATTTTTAAACCAATTTAAATTCTGAAAATTCTTAATATTAATTCGGAATTAATTAATCAATTAATTCAATTAATCAAATAATTTAATCTTTGCAGATATAATTTATTTTCTTTATTAAATTATATGACTTAATTAATTAATAGAGAATTAATACTAATCTTGAGCAGCATCCATTCTTCTGTAAATCTTCTGAAAATCACTGAAAATTATGAATCAATTCCACCACTTCAACGTTGACACTCGATGTACTGTCTGGTTCATGAGTGACTAACTTCCGTGACATTTCTTCATGTCTTGACTTTGATACTCTGATTTTCTTCAGATTAAATCCTTGTAATTAATGATACACTGTCGAGAACTCTGTCACTTGATTAAATCCACAATCTTGATTTGCATTACTGAGGCTTGATCAATTTCTTGAACTTCTTCCAGTGAATTAACTCCTCAAGTCTGTAGATGAACCTTGTTTCTAAATCCTCTGACAGATGTTACTTTGCGAGATCTCTCTGACGGTCGATCCACTATTTACTTATTACATTCTTATTTGAGTTGAGTTGAATCCTCGAATATACAAATAGGCCTATGACATATGACTTACAATCTCCCCTTATTTGTTTGTTAGACAATAACACACAAATACCTAGAGGATAACTCAACTAACAAATAAGAAAAAGATATAAACATAAATGCAAAGTAAATAGTAGAAAAGTTTCTGGAATAAATATAACATTTTCCAGCTTCCAAATAAGATGTTCCTCTAGACTGAACATATTTTCTAGTAGTTCCATCTTCATTTGTACAACCACATTTCCTGTTGAGAAGCCCATATCTCTCTTGCTTCTCCCCCTATGAGAATCAACTGATTAAAGAAGATCACCTTTTCATTTGTACAACCACATTTCCTATTGAGAAGCCCATATCTCTCTTGCTTCTCCCCCTATGAGAATCAACTGATTAAAGAAGATCACCTTCGTTTACCACCTCTCCCGTACAATAGGATCCGCAGATAAAAACCAATGGTACTCCCCTTTTGAAAACAGCTTCTTCCCTTACTAGAAAATCACCTTGTGTTTACCACCTCTCCCGTACAATAGGATCCGTAGTTACAAACAACAATGGTGTGGTGTAGTGTACATGTTTGATCTTTTTCTTTCTCCCTGCTATTTCTCCCCCTTAGTTGAGGAATCCTCCAAACTATTACTTAAGCTTTTATCTCCCCCTTAAAGAAGGAATGTATGCCGTCGTCTGAAGGAGTTCTCATATTCACTTGGTTGAAAAAGAAATAATAAGAAGTTTCTCTTTCTTCCTCACTGTGAGTGTGTGATTCTGTTTAGTGTACCTCATATGAGTTTCACTCTTCTCTCCACTCGTGTTTACACTCATTCTCACAAGTGTATCATTTTTCTCTCATAGCTCCATAATCCAGCTGTACCTGCAAGGAAAATCACCTTAGCCATCCTTAAGGAGGTCACAGGTGGTGCAATGAGAGTTCACAAATCCCCATCCTTGTTAAACTCGTCAGATGAATCTGAGTCATAATCTACAAGTTGCTAGTTTCCCTTTTAGGGTTCCAGATTTGAATTCTGGGAAGGTAAACAATGATCCAACGAATTTAGCATAAAGATCAAAGTTCCCTTCTAATGTCTGTGAAGACATTTCCTTGTGACTTATCAGGTAATATCTGAATCATTGTCAACAAGTTGTCGATCTGTGCCTATGTCAGATCCACTATCCGCAGATGCATCCAGGGGATTTAAGCCTGGGGAGGTAGACACTGACCACTGACATATGGCTTTTGGATCGGTATCCTCTCCTAACACCTGTAAAGGCAATTGGTCCATTAACGAACCTTGAACAATCTGATCTGACCTTAAAATGGTCAAAACTCTTGTTTCCGTCAACTCATCCTTTGTGTGTGTAACCTTTCCTTGTGTATCAAGAATTGTTTATATTTGAGGTGGTGACACTACATCGGATACCCTGGCCGACAGGCAAATTTCAATAGATGCACCCTGTTGAGAGAATGAATCTAGTAACTATTTTTGTGCCTTTTCAGCCATTACATCTTTTTGAGAAGATGTATGGGGGCTAGCAGTTGTCTCGGTTTAAATACTACTCATCTATGTAGGAGACAGAGCTATTGGGTTGACTACAGAACCTTCCTTATGTGGTGCACTAAGGCACTATCTCCCTCACGCTCATTCATACTACATTTAGTGGTAAGAGAGTGTTGGTTGGTTATGTTTCTGTGTTTGTCTTTACAGTCTGGGATAGATGTTGTGGGTTTTCAACCTCATGACTGTCAATGAAAGAAAGTCATTGGAGACTGAACCTGTATCACAGAACATATGGCAATAGAGAGATAAAATGTATTTAAGATATATAATGAATGAAAATTATACATTTAATCTTTTGAGAGAGATGATGTACACTAGTGATTTCAAAGGATTTTACATGAAATAAGAAATCATTAATGTAGAAAGAAGTTTGATTTTCTCCTAAAACTGTCTACACATATAAAACAATATGTTTGTGCCTAGTGATAAGAGAGTTATAAATATGACGACTCTACTAGTTCATATAAAATTATAACTTCAGTTAGAGTGCCATACCATGTCCTTGACAATTGCTTGAGTAGTACATTAGTTCATACCAACCTGAAGTGAGATTGTGAAGAAGAGATTGCATAGTCCAATAGATCTGTAGCTACAAAGTCCATGAACTGTGGTGCACTGACTTCCTCTTTTGACTCACCAACCAGGATTACACTTGTACACATCTTACTAGAGTCCAATTCCAAGTGTAATGTGCAGCAGGTGCCTGATATGTCGTAATATTCTCAAGTCTCGTCACTGGTGCTATATGTTAGATACTGCTTCCTGATAGTAACCTAGCACAATATATAAAATTTTACTGATAACATATCCAGCTTGCAAACAGCCATATCCCTCAGATAAACCTTTGCTGTTATCTCCAAAGGTAACAAGGGGCCAGCTTTCTCAATCCACATTTGATAGCAGGGCTCTATCTCCGGTCGTATGTCTTGATGATCCACTGTCAAGAATCCATACTCCCGGTTTCACCTGTTTAATGCCCTGCACTATAAATGGATTAGACCTTCTTCGGAACCCAAACTTGGTTGGGTCCGGCATACTTGTAGAATTGTCCTTTGTCAGGAAAAACAACATTTTTAATTTTAATGGTCTCAACATCCTCAATGACTGAACATTTGACCTTGTAAACAGCCTTAACAAATTTTTGTTTAGGCTTAGGCACAAATGTCTCCTTTCTAGCCTTAGAAGGACTAGCAGTCTTAGACCTATCATGCTTCTTATTATTCATATGCTGACGAGGAGTAGTCTTATCACTAGAAACATGCTTACCATTAAAATAAGCATACATCAAATTAAAAGCACAAGACATACAATTAGAAACACCACATGTTTTATGAGAGTGATTAATAGTAGGCAATTTATGCATGGCAGACATGGCATTTTTGTTATCCAACTCATGTGTGTCTGAGTTAGTCTCAGTTGCTTTCACAACTTTGACTGGAACTTTCGACACACTTGACTTGGAAACAACCTTTTCATTAGCATGATCTTCAGCACGTATTTCTTCCTGAATAACAGAAGAGGTCGCATCAAATGGTTCAGCAATTGATGGTTTATAGAGGGGTTCATCAACACCCTTAAGCACATGTGGTACTTCCCTCCCTTTAGCACAGACATGAGGAGGGGAGTTTATGCCTAATTCTCCAATAGCAACATTGTAATCATAACCTATTCCAGATGTTTGATTAACAGCTTGCTTACTGTAGAACTCTTTAGCCTTCGAACAAGAATTGAAGTAGGCTCTAACCTTAGTCTCAAGACCGGTGATCTTGTCTTTGAGAATAGTTTTGAGTTTTCTGTAATAGTCAACTCTATTCTCTAGAAAAGATACTTGTTCTTTTAATTTGTCTTGATTAATATGCACAAGTCTTAATTCATTGACCTCTTTCTCAAGGTCTGTGATTTGTAAACTTAACAGTTCATTATCACGACGTGCACAATCTAAGTTACCTCTTAGATGATAAACCATTTCAGCATCAGAAAGTTTTACCTCTATTCTTGACGATGAAGCTTTTCCATCAATAGCCATAAGAGCAAGATTTCCTTCTTCTTCATCTTCACTGTCAGTATCATCCCAGCTTCTTCCCTTTGCCAGATAAGCCCTTTCAGAGTTCTTTCTTACTTGCTTTGGCTTCCTACATTCTGTGGCAAAGTGTCCTAAATCATTGCAGTTATAGCATCTAATGGTGCTCCGATCAACCATCCTTGTTTTGTATCCACCACTGCTGGTGTTAGAGGATGAAGATCCACCTTTCTGGAATTTGTTGTAGTTGGACTTGTACTTAAGCTTGGGATTCCTCTTGAATCTGACATGGGAGAATCTCATGACAATTTGGGCCATTGACTCGTCTTTCAATTGCTCCAGCTCTTCCAAGGAATAAAAATCATCACTTGATTGATTTGTAGTAGGAGGATCATATTCTGCTACTAACATATTTTCCTCAGCCTTGGAACACTGTACCATTCTCTCCAATTGTTGAGATTGCTGTTGTTGCTGACCTTCAGCTACAAGTGCAGTAGATGTGCTGACCATTCTATCCTTCCCGTATACTTCCTTCTGTTGAATCTGCTCCAACTCATAGGTTTTTAACACTCCATAGAGCCTGTCCAAAGAAATCTCACTCAGATCTCTAGCTTCTCTAATGGCAGTGATTCTATGTTCAAGATGAGTTGGCAGTGTTAAAAGGAACTTTTTGTTGACCTCCCTGATTGAATAAAATTTTCCATTGATGTTCAGGTTGTTGATCAACGCATTGTACCTCTCAAACACTTCAGTAATTCCTTCTCCTGGATTTGATTTAAAATGTTCATACTCAGAGGTTAGGATCTCCAACTTGTTCTCCCTAACTTCCTCTGTGCCTTCATTGATCACCTCAATAGTTTTCCACGTATGTTTGGAATTTTTACAGTTCATCACATGTCTGTTCATCAAGGGATCAAGGGAATCAATTAAAATTAATTGAAGGCTGGCATCCAAGGAGGCTTCTTCCTTTTCATCAGGAGTAAAATCTTCAGGATCTTTAGGATAGGTTCTGGCTTTGGTGATCACAACATCATCTACTATCACCTCCGGTTCAATAACCATCGGAGTTTTTATCCCCTTCTTTAACAAGTTTGAATATTTGGGATTTGCCACTTATAAAAACAAGAGCATCTTATTCTTCCACATAATATAATTCTCTTTATCAAATTGTGGAATTTTAACGGTTCCAACTTTTTGTGAAGTCATTATGAATTTTGGAATGAATAAAAATTCAAGGAGTTGAAAAATCACAAAAGTCTAGGATCTTGATTTGTTCGTTAATCAGAAGGCTCTGATACCAATTGTTAGGTCTCAATGTGTTTGTAGAAGGGGGGTTGAATACAAACAATACCAAATAATCGAATTAAATATGGAATAAAAATGTGAAACAAAATTCAAGTTAAATAAGAATATTATTAAACTTGAAAGGTGTTACAACAACTGTATCGATTACAAGGAATTAATCTCAAATTAATTATCACAAATTTAGAATAAATTCGACATGAACTTTTTCTAGTTTTGCAATAATTAGAATCAAATGCTAAACGCGATTTGAGATTAAGTTCTAGGGATTTTGATCCGCTAGATTGTTACACAAGAACAAGAGAATGATTTCTAGTTGATTGGATTTAACTTTATAAACTAGAAATTATGATCTTGAAGTATGCAGATGAAGGATGAAATATTGTCTTCTTTTTCTTTTCTGCTGTGTTCTTGTTTTGACTTGTGTTCTAGATTATTAAAATGAATGTTCAACTTCTGCTTCTTTTATCAACCAACCGAATGAAAATGAACTGGCATGACAATCTCTTTGGCTCAGCAAGACTTTCGGTAGGACTATCTTTTAGAACTAGCAAGACAATCAGAATGAACTAGCAAGACTTTCGGTATGACAATGAATTGTCATACCGATTGTCATAGTAGTTCAAACAGATTGTTTTTGCTGAAAATAAATAGATTTAAATCCTATAATAATTCTGGTAAGACAATCCTTTTGAATTAGCATGACTTTCGGTATGACTATTGATTGTCATACCGATTGTCATACTAATACAATCAGTTGTCTTATTGAATTAAAACAGATTTTTAAACCAATTTAAATTCTGAAAATTCTTAATATTAATTCAGAATTAATTAATCAATTAATTCAATTAATCAAATAAATTAATCTTTGCAGATATAATTTATTTTCTTAATTAAATTATATGAATTAATTAATTAATAGAGAATTAATACTAATCTTGAGCAGCATCCATTCTTCTGTAAATCTTCTGAAAATCACTGAAAATTATGAATCAATTCCACCAATTCAACGTTGACACTCGATGTACTGTCTGGTTCATGAGTGACTAACTTCTGTGACGTTTCTTCATGTCTTGACTTTGATACTCTGATTTTCTTCAGATTAAATCCTTGTAATTAATGATACTCTGACGAGATCTCTGTCACTTGATTAAATCCACAATCTTGATTTGCATCACTGAGGCTTGATCAATTTCTTGAACTTCTTCCAGTGAATTAACTCCTCAAGTCTGTAGATGAACCTTGTTTCTGAATCCTCTGACAGATGTTACTTTGCGAGATCTCTCTGATGGTCGATCCACTATTTACTTATTACATTCTTATTTGAGTTGAGTTGAATCCTCGAATATACAAATAGGCCTATGACATATGACTTACAGCTTGTTCTTCTCATTTTCTATCACAGTAATACCTCCTTTCTTAGGTACACATTGCACAGGGCTCACCCAAGAACTGTCAGAAATAGGATAAATGATTCCTGCATCCAGCCACTTCAGAATTTCTTTCTTCACCACTTCTTTCATGATAGGATTAAGTCTGCGCTGTTGCTCAACAGTCGGCTTACTACCCTCCTCTAGCAGAATCTTATGCATGTAGTATGAAGGGCTGATCGCTTTGATGTCTGCTATAGTCCATTCGATAGCCGATTTGAATTCTCTCAAGATCCTTAAAAGCTTATCCTCCTCACTACCTGAAAGGTTAGATGCAATAATGACAGGTAAAGTAGATGCATCACCTAAAAAAGCATACCTCAAGTGTTCAGGCAATGGTTTAAGCTCCAAGATAGGTGCTTCCTCAATAGATGGTTTAAGCCTTCCTTCAACATTTTTGAGGTCAGAAGTACCAAGAGATTCAAATGGCATGTCTAGCTTTCGCCTCCAAGGAGAAGCATTTAGATATTGTAGTTGCTCATTGCCATCCTCATCATCACTGTCAAAATCCCCCACTAAGGCCTTCTCTAATGCATCAGACATTAGCATATGATCAAGTTCTGAAGTAACCGTAGAATCAATCAAATCCACTTTTAAGCACTTCCTCGTCTTCTGTAGGGAATTTCATCGCTTTGAATACATTGAATGTCACATCCTGATCCTGTACCCGCATAGTAAGTTCACCTTTCTGCACATCTATCAAGGTACGGCATGTAGCCAAGAAAGGTCTCCCCAAGATTATGAGAATCTTCTTATCTTCCTTGAAATCCAGAATAACAAAGTCTGCAGGAAAGAAGACCTTATCCACCTTTACTAGTACATCCTCCACTATGCCTCATGGGTATGTAATAGAACGATCAGCCAATTGTAGAGACATGTAGGTGGGCTTTGGATCAGGCAAATTCAACTTTTTAAAGATCGACAACGGCATCAGATTGATGCTTGCTCCCAAATCACAAAGGCACTTGTCAAAAGACAACTTGCCAATGGTGCAAGGAATGGTGAAGCTACCCGAATCTTTAAGCTTTGGAGGTAACTTTTACTGCAGCACAGCACTGCATTCTTCCGTTAGAGCAACGGTCTCAAGATCATCCAATTTCACCTTCCTTGAAAGAATACTCTTCATAAACTTCGCATAACTAGGCATTTGCTTCAGAGCCTCAGTGAAAGGTATGTTGATGTGAAGTTTCTTGAACACCTCCAGAAACTTACCAAACTGCTTATCCAGCTTTTGTTGTTGCAATCTCTTAGGGAAAGGTGGTGGAGGATAGAGTTGTTTCTCCCATGTATTACCCTCAGGCAGAGTGTGTTCAACAGTAGTCTTCCTTGGTTCCGTCGCTTTCTCCTTTTGCTTAGCTTCTTCATCACCAACTTCAGCTTCTCCTACTTTTGCTTTTTCAGCCTCAGCAACTTTCCCAGACCGTAAGGTAATAGCCTTGACTTGCTCTTTAGCTTCCTTCCTGCCTGGCACTTCAGTATCACTGAGAAGTGTGCCAGGTTGATGATTGAGCACTGCATTGGCTATTTGATCGATTTGATTTTCCAAGGTCTTGATAGAGACCGCCTGACTTTTGCACAACAGCTTAAGTTCCTCAAAATCAGCACTAGAGGGTGGAGCTGCACCTCCTTGTTGAGGATATAATTACCTTTGAGCATACTGATGTGGGTGATGGAATCCAGATGGATTGAACTGTTTACTTACGCCTTGCTGATACGGTTGCTGAACAGCATTCTGACTATTTCTCCAGCTGAAGTTTGGATGATTTCTGTTGTTAGGATGATAAGTAGCTGGCACAGGCTACTGTGGTCGCTGATAATTGTTCACATTTTGAACAGATTCGTTAACAAGAGAACACTGATCTGTAGCATGAGAACCTGCATAAAGCTCACAGACCATAGCTATCTGATTGACTCCATAGGTGGCTAGAGAATCGACCTTCATAGACAACGCTTGGAGCTGCGCTGCAATAGCTGTAGCTGCATCAACTTCCAAAATACCTGCTACCTTCCCAGGGATCATCCTTTGAGTTGGGTTTTGATGCTCATTTGCAGCCATAGTCTCAATAAGATTAAAGCCTCCGTATAGCTTTTGGCCCACAAGGCGCCTCCAGCTGCTGCATCGAGCATGGGCCGAGATTGGGCCCCCAAACCATTATAGAAACCAGTGATCACCATCCAATCAGGCATTCCATGATGTGGACACTTTCTCAACATCTCCTTGTAGCGCTCCCAAGCTTCGCACATAGATTCTGTAGGTTGCTGCGCAAACTGAGTAAGAGCACTCCTCATAGCAGCAGTCTTCGCCATTGGATAAAACTTCACCAGAAACTTTTGCGCAAGATCTTTCCAAGTAGTGATAGACCCAGCTGGTTTAGAATGTAACCAGTCCTTAGCTTTATCCCTCAGTGAGAATGGGAAAAGCCTCAGCTTGATAGCCTCATCAGTCATACCATTATATTTGAAAGTACTGCAGATCTCGACAAAATTCCTTATGTGCATGTTGGGGTCTTCAGTCGCAGTACCTCCAAAAGAAACAGAATCCTGTACCATCTGAATAGTGCCCGACTTAATTTCAAAGTTATTGGCCTCAATAGCCGGGTGCATGATGCTAGACTGAATGTCATCAATTTTAGGCCGAGAAAAGTCCATAAGAGTTGGATCTGCCGGAACAATACGATCACCCATGATTACTGGCTCTTTCTGCTCACTTCCTGAATCCGAATCTTCAAAATCTATCTTCTCCGGAATATCAAGAACTTCATCTGTCTCCTCAGCCGTTTCTAAATCCTCTTGCGAGTACGAGAACTTGTTTGCATAAATGCTCGCTAAAGTACCTGAAACACAACCGAAAACAATAAGTAACACGTCTTAATCATTGAGTCCTAATGGCCAATGATGGTAAGTACATAAACTAAACAATAACGCCGAGTCCCCGGCAGCGGCGCCAAAAACTTGTTAGGGCGAAAACACGCGCTAATAACACATGCAAGTATACGCGTTCGCAAGTAATATAGAATACTTTCTAGTTCGTTCCCACAGAGACTCGGACTAATTATGTTCAATTACACTCACTCACCAATGTATGATTACTTCTCAATGTTAAAACAATAACACTTAGATTTGATTAACTAATTATTAACTATAATTAACTACGAGAATTAAGCACTTAATTAACACTTGAATTAACAATATTAAAACACTCATGAGATCACAACTTCATTACTACTTCCTTCAATAGTCATTGTTATTACCCTTAGCATGCAACAGTAATGATATTAATCGAATAACATGAAACTGATAAAAGCCAACTTTCATTGTACCAATACCATTCTACCAAACATCCATAATTAAGATAGAAGTTGAATAGGCATCAATTATGTTGAGTCCCTATATGTCTACAAAAATTGACAACATAACGATTTAAGCACAAGTTATTCCTTTTGATTACACAGGGAGAATAAAACGGTTAGAGTTAACCACTAATCATGCATACTCTTACATGAACCTATGCTAGCATGGCAAGTTCTAAATCTCAAGATCCACCGTCGCTTCACAAGAGATTAACATCATATCTTATATGTTCGCGACGCACATAAGATGACTAAGCACAACCAATACTAGATATCATACAATCATCACACACTAAGGTATTAAATAACTAACTAAAGAATTCCATAGTAAATCCGTTATGACCCCATGATCACGATTAGCCCATGATAGCACTCATCGTCATCATGGGTTCATATGAAAACATGATAATAACACACAAGAATAATAACTAAAACTACTTATATTAAACCAGAGTACGTCACAAGAGTAAATAGGTTCAAAGTAAAGAAAACTAGTATCCAACGTTACAACGAAATAAAGAATCACAAGAAAATATGCTTCCTCTTCGTTGCGGTGTGCTAAAACGGTCTTCTTCCTTATCTCATCGCTCTTCGATTAATACTACGATCCAACCTTTGCGAAACGTCTCTGAAATCTACTTATAGGAGTCC
Organism: Apium graveolens; assembly: GCF_009905375.1. Classification (NCBI taxonomy): domain Eukaryota; kingdom Viridiplantae; phylum Streptophyta; class Magnoliopsida; order Apiales; family Apiaceae; genus Apium; species Apium graveolens. The sequence continues at coordinate 139,143,450 of NC_133647.1, forward strand.
TATAATACACAGCTAACTCAGAAGTTGGAAGTTAAACAGAATCAGGAGTCTAAAATATTAATTCTGATTTTCGTCCCCGAGCGGCCGCTCAGCATTCCTGAGCGGGCGCTCAGCTTCCTGAGCGGTCGCTCAGCAGAGCTGAGCGGGCGCTCAACTCCCTACTGGAAACTGCTATGTTTTTCTCCCGTTTCTTCGCTGCAATCTGCTCCTATCTTCCCGCTTACAATGCTAAACACATACCAAGGCTTATTATTGATGAAATCTCTCACGAAATGCCATTAATACCCTGAAATGCACAAACACTAGAAAATCACATCAAATACACAAAATACTTGATTTCAAGACATCAATTCAAGCCATTATAAGATGTTCTAAGTGGTATAAAATGCCACTTATCATTTGTAAGCAATTAGAAAAGATAAGAAGAGATTTTTTCTGGGATAATGCCTTGGAGGATGAAGGGGGCTTGGGTAGGAAGATGCATTTAAAAGCTTGGAGTTTGGTTTGTAAGCCCCAAAAAGTAGGAGGTTTGGGTATTAGCATACTTCAGCAGAGAAATTTAATAGTTCTTTTTAAATGGTGGTTTAGGTGGCAGTCTAACAGGGATGCTAGGTGGAATGTTTGGCTAAGGGAGAAATATGATTTTAATAAATGGAAGGAGTTGGGAGGTTTAAGCAGCAGTTCTAGGTCTTGTTCATTTATAGTACAAGATGTGTTCAAAGAAGTGGATGAATTATCTAAGTCAGGTCTTTTAAATCCTGGTAGCTTGAAATAGTAGGTCCATAATGGGGAATCTGTTCTATTCTGGGAAGACTTATGGTATAAAGATAAAGTCTTGATGGAACAATTTAGTAGACTTTATAATATTTCTAAATTGAAACATAAGGAAATTAGAGTTATCAAGGTTTTATGGGATTCCTATGATAGAAAAGGTGAAGTTTTTTGGAGCAGAAAATTAAGAAGTTGGGAATTAGATGAGGTACCAGAGCTAGAAAAGGTGATGTACTCCATTCACTTGAGTAGCAAAAAAGATGTGTTATTATGGGCTCCATTGGGTGACAAGTTCTCTTGTAAAGCAGCTTATGAGTTGATCAATGATGAAGGTACATATTCTAATAGTTTTTGGGAAGTTATTTGGAAATGCAAGGTCCTTGAGTCAATTAAACTGTTTCTATGGAAAGTCTATTCTGAGATAGTGCCAACAAAAGTGTGGTTAGTTGATAGAATCAATAACTTTAATGGCCCCAAGATTTTTTTATTTTGTGAAACTGAAGAGGAGTCAATGGTACATCTATTTTGGAAGTGTGAAATGTTAAGCAAAATCTGGTCATTTGTTATTCACTGGTGGGGCTTAACTTAAAAAGTGTGTGTAGATAATTTGAATTCTATTTGGAGATTCAGGTCTTTGTTCCCTTAAGGTGTTATTAAGAAAATGTGGATCACTGTTCTAATGTCTATAATTTGGACTATTTGGCTGCACAGAAATAAGTGTCTTTTTCATAACAGTTTCTTGAAAATTAATCAAGTGTGCTTTCTGGTTCAAAGTAGAGCTTTAGAGTGGGGTATAGAAAATGTAATAATAAGTCAGCAAAGAGCTAAATGGTGGAGTATTAATCCAGTTGGGGTTATCACATCAAGTGAAAAAGAATTTTGGTGGAATACAATCCATATTGATAAGTTTGAGATTGTTTCTTGCATTGATGGTAGTTTAGGGTGTGATTCTGGAAGAAATTGGTTAGATGGAATTGGAGGAGTTGTTCATTCAATTAGGGGGGAGTTTTACTTCAATTTGCTGGTCCTTCAACAGCAACTAAAGTCCTCGAAGTCGAGTATCTTGCATTGGAAACTTTGAATGAAATTTTGAAAAACAGTTGTTGGAAGCAAATGCAGGTTCTAATTCTATCAGACAATGAGTTGTTGGTAAAGCAAATGGATGTGGCTGCTATTTAGGAAAAGCTTTGGCATGGTAAATTTCTAACAGTGCAGCTAAAGCATATTAGGAGGGAGTGGAATACAGTGGCAGATTCGAATGCAAGAATGGGAAACCTTTTAAAGAAATTAGAGGTAAGTGGTTCTTGAATTATTTCACATGCATGCAAATTCGAGATCTAATAAATTTAGTGGGGTTTTTATTTAAAGGGTGGGAGTTTAATAAAATATTTGTACAGATTTTTTAAGAGTTTTAGAGTAATTATTGTATATAGGGTCATTATGATAACTTTGGAAAATAGAAAAGCTTCCAGATTCTTCTTGGGAGTTCAAATGTTTGCTTGGGGAGATGGATTGTGTGTTTAGGGGGTCTGTGACAACATTTAGGGGGACTCATTAGTAGTTATATAAATATCAATGTTATGTTTGCTGCTGTATTATTTTCAGTTTAGGCTCTTCATTTTCTTAAAACAAAGGGTTAGTCTGTTAGGTTTTCTTAGTTTTTTTTTTATGGAAGGAGCAAACATCGATGTTAATGCTAGGTGGTTAATGCCTAGCAAGGGGTTATTAAGTGCAACGTGCACAGTTTCTACTCTTAGGAGCCTCTGCCTAATTAAAATCACGCAGGAATAGGAGTTGTGTTTAGAGATGGGGGTGAAGTCATCCTTCATATGACAGCTGGGTCTTTGGACTTTGAGGATCAGTGGCAGAGTGAGTTGCATGCACTGTTTGAGGGTTTTAAGGAGGCTTTTTACAAGGGTTACAAGAGGGTTATCTTGGAGACGGATCACGTCAATGCCTACTGGGATTTATATAACTCTACGGTGGTGGGAGGGTAACCCCAGTATGCTCATGTATTATGGCAGCTGAATCAGCGTAAGGCTGATAAGAATTATAAGTGTGAATTAAGGCTTGTGGACAGGGATGATAATGCTCTAGCTTCTTATCTCGCTAGATATGGAGCTCACTATTGGAAGCAAATGGTGATAATCGAGGAAGACTTTGGTAGGATTGAGGAATTATGGTACTTGGTTATGGGGCAGAATAGTGTTGATCAGAGATTCAAAGCTGTTAGGGAAAGGGGAGATTGAGTCTGCATTGTTGCAAGAGGAGGTGGATGATCCTGAGCAAGATAACAATGGTTTTGATAGTGCTCCAAATCAGGTATTGGCATGCATGCTAATGGAATAGCTGTTGGTGGTGAAGATGCTGAGGGGTTTAATAATTTGGAAGTTGTTATTGGTCTTCCGGCTCGGCTGCGGTTGCTGGTGCTGCAGTTCAGGAGGAGGAAGCTGCCATGGAGCTTTAATCCTGAAAGATGAAGAGTTGTAGTTAGAGCTATTCGCGGACCGAGCCGTTCACGAACAAGCTCGAGCTCGGCTCGTTAAGGGCTCGGTTCGGCTCGGTTCGTTAAGGACTCGAGCTCGAACTCGAACACAAAAATGTTTTTATTAAGAAAACGTGCTTGAGCCAAGCTTTTGGCATGTTCGGCTCGAGCTCGGCTCGGTTCGGCTCGAGCTCGGCTCGGCTCAAAAAAAAATTAAAAAAAAAATATTTTTTATATATTTAATTATTATGAATTTTATTCAGATTTTTTATAAATATTTTTAAATTATTGAACTATACGAATGTCAAATATATATTTTAGTAATTTGAAAAAAATTCAGATATTAAAAATTAATTTTTTAATTTGATATTTTAATAATTAACAAGTGATTTGACTACTACTTGTAACTAGTATTTATTTTCTGATCGGTGTTTCGATTTTTTGAAATTATTTATAAATGATCCAACCGTATGGATGTCAAGACCTATATATTTAAGTGATATAATAAAAAATTTAGAAAAAATAAATATATTTGATTTGCTATTTTAACAGTTAACTAGTAGTTTGACTAGTACTTCTCCCATATTAATGTTTCGAATTTTTAAAAAATATTTTTGAATGATCCAGCCGTACTGATGTTAAGATCTATATATTTTAGTGATATGAAAAAAAATTTAGAAAAAAATAAATGTATTTAATTTGTTATTTTAACAGTCAACCATTGTTTTGACTTGTACTTGTAATTAGTGTTTAGTATCGTATTAATGTTTCGATTTTTTTAAAAATATTTATGAATGATCCAACCGTATGGATGTTAAGATCTATATATTTTAGTGACATGACAAAAGTTTTAGAAAAAAATAAATGTATTTGGTTTGTTATTTTAATAGTCAACCAGTGTTTTGAGCTTTACTGGTAACTAGTGTTTAGTCTCGTATTAATGTTTTGATTTTAAAAAAAATATTTATAGATGATCCAACCGTACGGATGTTAATATCTATATATTTTAGTGACATGATAAACATTATAGAAAAAATAAATTTATTTTGTTTGTTATTTTGACAATCAACCACTTGTTTGAACAGTACTTGTAACTAGTGTTTAGTCTCGTATTCATGTTTTGATTTTTTTTAAAATATTTATAGATGATCCAACCGTACGGATGTTAAGATCTATATATTTTAGTGATATAAAAAAAATTTAGAATAAAATAAATGTATTTGATTTGTTATTTTAACAGTCAACCGGTGTTTTGACTTGTACTTGTAATTAGTGTTTAGTATCGTATTAATATTTCGATTTTTTTAAAAATATTTATGAATGATCCAACCGTAAGGATGTTAAGATCTATATATTTTAGTGACATGATAAAAGTTTTAGAAAAAATAAATGTATTTGGTTTATTATTTTAACAGTCAACCAGTGTTTTGACCTTTACTTATAACTAGTGTTTAGTCTCGTATTAATGTTTTGATTTTTTAAAAAATATTTATAGATGATCCAACCGTACAGATGTTAATATCTATATATTTTAGTGACATGATAAAAATTTTAGAAAAAAATAAATTTATTTTGTTTGTTATTTTGACAATCAACCACTTGTTTGAACAGTACTTGTAACTAGTGTTTAGTATCGCATTCATGTTTTGATTTTTTTAAAAATATTTATAGATGATCCAACCGTACGGATTTTAAGATCTATATATTTTAGTGATATGACAAAAAATTTAGAAAAAAATAAATGTATTTAATTTGTTATTTTAACAGTCAACTGGTGTTTTGAGTTGTACTTGTAATTAGTGTTTAGTATCGTATTAATGTTTCAATATTTTAAAAATATTTATGAATGATCCACCCGTACGGATGTTAAGATCTATATATTTTAGTGACATGACAAAAGTTTTAGAAAAAAATAAATGTATTTGGTTCGTTATTTTAACATTCAACCAGTGTTTTGACCTTCACTTATAACTAGTGTTTAGGCTGGTATTAATGTTTTGATTTTTTAAAAAATATTTATAGATGATCCAACCGTACATATGTTAATATCTATATATTTTAGTGACATGATAAAAATTTTTGAAAAAAATAAATTTATTTTGTTTGTTATTTTGACAATCAACCACTTGTTTGAACAGTATTTGTAACTAGTGTTTAGTCTCGTATTCATGTTTTGATTTTTTTTAAAAATATTTATAGATGATCCAACCATACGGATGTTAAGATCTATATATTTTAGTGATATGACAAAAAATTTAGAAAAAAATAAATGTATTTGATTTGTTATTTTAACAGTCAACCGGTGTTTTGACTTATACTTGTAATTAGTGTTTAGTATCGTATTAATGTTTCGATTGTTTTAAAAATATTTATGAATGATCGAACCGTAAGGATGTTAAGATCAATATATTTTAGTGATATGATAAAATTTTTAGAAAAAAATAAAAGTATTTGGTTTGTTATTTTAACAGTCAACCGGTGTTTTGACCAGAATTTTTTAATTCAGCTCGGCTCGGCTCGTTTTGATGGAGAAAGCTCGTGTTCGGCTCGGTTCGACTCAACTCGATTTTGTTCGATAAAAGCTCGTGTTCGGCTTGTTCGTTAACGAGCTCGAGCTCGAACACAGGTTTTTGTTCGTTAAGAAAGTTCGACTCGGCTTATCAGAAAAAAAAATTAAAGTTCGGCTCGGTTCGATCAAAACTCGGCTCGGCGCGGTTCGTGAACAACTCTAGTTGCAGTAAATTGTTTGGGCCTCCATTCAGTTTTTAGTTTTAATATTAGCATGGTTAAATTAAGTATTTAGTTTTGGGTATTATTATGAAGTAGTTGGTTGATGTTTAAAACTTGGATTTTGAAGCCCATTTTCAGATTGGGCTTTTATGTAATGGTGGTTGGTTGGGCTTTGTCCCTTTATAATATATTGCCTTTTCAAAAAAAAAAATTGAGAAAATGCAATATACACGTTTCTTTTTCCCGTTTTAGAAATTTCTGTTTGAAATTTATTTTTTAGATAGCGATTCGCGCAGCTCAAGTCTTTTTCTTAAAAAAATTTAAAATCTGCTCCACGAATTTGAAAGGAATTGAAAGAAAAAGAATGTGAATATCCATTTAAAAAGGAAAATCTGCTCCACGAAATCTCTGCCTCTTTTGTGCTGATCATGAAATATTTAAATGTATTGTATGGTTAATTAGTTGAGAATATGATACTAATTATATAGTTAAAATCCTTTGCCTTCATTCTACATTGCATCAAGTTTTATAAATATTTTCAAATCTGTTTAAAAATGTAAAGGATTTTTAAAATTCAAACTAAATATTAATACAGATATTTGAAATTCGAAACAAAAAAAATCATTTAGAATCAAGATTAATCTAAATTGATTGATTTGTTGTCATGTCCAAATTGAAACCTGATTTTGCTAATTGGAGTTCATTTTGCCTTCAGTTGGGTGCATCAACAATAAATAGCAGACATTCAAAATTAGACTTCATGAAAGTCATAATACAGTTTTAACAATTTAGCAATGCTGCCATCACGCTAACAACTCACTATAACTCTTGATTTATTACTAGTTGAAAAATTATAGGTGAATCCAAATGTTGTATACATTCTTGAATGTTTAAAAGACAAAAAAAGTCAAATACAGTTAAATTTGAAATGCAAATGTATCTTCAACCTAACAACCATATAAAACACTCATTAAAATTTGGTGTATAAGTAAACCATCGAAACAATACACTCAACATTCTTCTGATACCTGTAAAAATGAAGACTGCAATGGTTATTGTATCAGTGTCAATATCCATTATTTTACTATTACCTGGTGTTTTTTCAAGCCCCTTCAGTACTACTGGTGACATAAACTGGTGGTGCAATCAAACTCCACATTCTAAACAATGCAAATACCATATGAATCGATTTCCGAAACTCATTTCATCTGCTTCCAGACTAGACTTCTTAACAAAAGCTGAAGAAACAGCCTTACAAGAGGTCAGTTCTGCACTGCAATCTATCAAATCACTTGAGCCAAAGGTAGCCAGCAATGCCGAATTATCTGCATGGACAACCTGTTTGGTATTTTATGATCTCGCAGTTTATAGGCTCAACAAAACTCTTGATACAACCATATCAAGTACACCTGATGATATCCAAACATGGCTAAGTGCTGCTGCAACAAATATACGTACGTGCAATGACGGATTTTCTCATCTAAACGTGACCCATAATATCTACCCTCTTGTAATCTCAAACAATGTGACACAACTGATAAGAAACTGTTTGGCTGTCAACTATGTTAATACGCAAAACAGGGAAGATATGATACATGATGCGTTTTCTATGAATATTTCAAGAAAATACCCGAGCCTTTCGCTACGTGCAGATTGTGTGGTGGCTCAAGATGGCTCTGGAAATTACAGGACCATTTCCCAAGCTCTGTCCGCTTCAGCCCGACGAACACGCACGCATTTTGTCATTCATGTGAAACAGGGGATCTATAACGAAATCGTTACTGTTACACAACAAAACATTGTGTTGATTGGTGATGGTACAGATAAGACTGTTATTACTGGGAATAGAAGGCTGGAGGATGGTTTGACTCTCTACGCTTGTGCATCTTTCAGTAAGTTTACTTGAATTTTCTCTCTATTATACACGTTGACGGTAGTTTTCAAGTTCAGTCACAAGTTGATCCTCATAAAATTTGCTTAATGACATACATACTTGCTTGATTGTCAATTTCAGAGGTCACTGGTGACGGATTCAAGGCATTTTTAATAACCTTTCAGAACTCGGCTGGTGATACAGGTCAAGCCGTAGCAGTGGCATCCTCCTCTGATTGTTCCGTTTTCTATTACTGTGCTTTCAAAGGCTACCAAGACACTCTTTATGTCTCTTCTAATCGCCAATTCTACAAAAAATGCCAAATCGATGGCACCGTTGACTTCATTTTCGGAAACGCTGCAGCAGTCTTCCAGGACTGCACAATTTTTGTCCAAAAGCCCAAACCCGGTGGTGGCCTTGTAGTCACTGCCCAAGACCGAGACCATCCACACGACAACACCGGCATTACAATCCACAAATGTACATTGATGAGAGCTCCAGAACTCAGACCCTTTCCGCAGTACAAAGCTTTTTTGGGGAGGCCATGGAGTGACTTCGCTCGTACAGCGTATCTGCGGTCTTCAATGACCGATTTAGTGGACCCTGCTGGTTGGATGACATGGCAAGGAGCATCCCCGAGTAGATATCAAACAGTGGATTATGGGGAGTTCCAAAATTATGGAGCTGGTGCATCAACGGATAGGCGAGTGAAATGGGCTGGTTATCATGTTATACGTGATATCCGAACAGCTGCAGCTTATGATGTTACCAATTTGATTAATGGTAATTTATGGCTTCCGGCCACTGGAGTACCTTTTGATGCCGATGTTTGATTGTATTGCAGTACAATTTATACACAAGACTATATTTGTCGAATCCATTAAAGGTCTTAAAGTCCAGTCCTTTACATATACTTAATAATACAGCGAAGTCTTAAGTTACTATGCATGTAACAAAATGATGTGTAGCAAAGAAACTGCAGGTAATGTGCCATTGTGTTCTAAGAAATTTGTTCCATCTTATGTTTGTTTAAGTTGATCAAATTTTATGTCCAACATTTATTGTAGATGGTAGATTGAAGTGGTGGCATATCTTCCGAGTAAATGTTCGGCATATCTTCCGAGTAAATGTGAAGATAATATAATAGTATAGGTAGATTTGTTACCTGTGAATATAATTGCTGCATTATGAACCATTCCTCTTCTTCCATTATGAAACTGTTGCATGTCTATGTTGCTCAATTCACTTCAACATGATCCACAATGTACACCTCGTTAATGCAAAGATGTCTGTGTATATCTTTTTTACCAACGTGCTTCAAGCGCGGTGGCCATCTTTGATGAGCAGTCAATCTCCTATGATAAAAAACCCGGTAGACTTCCACAGTGATAATCTCCTAAATTTATAAAAGGTTGTACCTTATAATATCACACCTTTTGTTATTTTGTTCCATAAATACCTCTACTTGCACTATCCCATAAGTGCACATAAACAATGGTTTTTAGCTAGTGTTACACGAAAAATGTTGCTTTATCTACAAAATTTTCCGTTTATTACAACACAGTGGAGAAAGCATTGCAGTACATTGAAGCTACCGTTGCTAATAACTGTTAGTGTTGCGCAGTATGCAACAGTAGAAGTTATAGCATTGCATTAGACATTTTTTATTTAATAAATGCTGACGCGGACAAAAAAGCTGAGGTGGCATGATGGACCCACTGTTGCTGACGTGGCATGCGAGTCCCACAAGGGGGCCAATTTTTGGTGACGTGGCACATGTGGGCCCACCCATGGGACTCACTGATGATGTGGCATGCTGACGGGGCATGCAGCCGTCAGCATGTTGTCGTGGCATGCTGGTGTGGCATCAGTGGGGCCCACAAGTGGGGGCCCAAATGCTTACATGGCATGCTGACGTGGCACAAGTGGAGCCCATATGCTGACGTGACAGATGGTGTGGCACTATAAAGCGTTGCATTTGCTTTTTGGTATTGCAATAGGTTATTTAGGGCTGCCTTAGCTATTTTACTATTTTCAAAATTTATTAGTTATATTTATGTTCTAATTTTTTTAAAATTATTTTTAATTGATCCAACCGTACGGATATAATATGTTACTTAATAATTTTAGAGATGTATAATTTTTTTAAAAAAATTATATTTTATATCATGTTCTTTTATATTAGTCAAACCACGGTGCACACGGGTTCCCATTACTTAGTCTTGTCCCGGTTGGTGATTCTATTTTTTTAAAATTTTTGTTCAACGATCCAACCGTACGGATAATGTAACCTACTAATTTTAGAGATGTGTAATTTTTTTTAAAAAAATAGATTTTATATCGTATATTTTTATAATAGTCAAATTACGGTCAACATGGGTTCCTGTAGCCAAGTCTTGTCCCGAGTGGTGATTTTATTTTTTTTAGAATTTTTGTTCAACGATCCAACGTACGGATGATGTTACCAACTAATTTTAGAGATGTGTAAATATTTTTTTTTAAAAATGATGCTACAAATCTCCATCAAAGTGAATTTTATATCGTGTGTTTTTATAATAGTCAAATTATGGTCAAGACGGGTTTCTATTACCAATTCTTGTCCCGAGTGGTGATTCTATTTTTTTTTTAAATTCTTGTTCAACGATCCAACCATACGGATGATGTTACCTACTAATTTTAGAGATGTGTAATTTTTTTTTTAAAAAAATTAGACTTTATATCTTGTGTTTTTATAATAGTCAAATTACGGTCAACACGGTTTCCTTGTAGATTCTTGTCCCGAATGGTTTCTATTTTTTTAAAAATTCTTGTACGATCCAGATATACGAATAATTTTTATTTTGACATACATTTTACATTAGTTGTACAATTTTCTTATATTATTTAAAATTGTAAATATGTAATAAAAAACTGAAAAAATAATTAAATGAAATTGAGACATAAATCTGCACACTTCCCCATGCCAAATATTTGGGCGGCTATTTTCTCCCTTAACAAAAATATCACTTTACTTTCCTTAAACTCACTCTTTCTCACTCCCTCCTTCTCTTTACTTAAACTGTAAATCTAGGTGGCCAAATATCTTTGCTTCGATTTTTTAAGATTGTTTGAAGGTTGTTCTTTGGATTCTCATTGGTGTTAAATTTTCGATTTGTAAATCTGGGATTCGATTGGTAAGTATGGGCTTCGATTTGTAAATCTAAGCTTCGTTTTGTAATCTGGGCAACGGATTGAATAATTTGAACTTGTTTTGAACTATTTGTTTTGAACTATTTGCAGATACTTTGGGGGCTTTATATTGGTGGATATTGCAGGTAATTTCAGACTTATTTCGATTTAAAGTTTATTTTTTAGGGCTTTTGATTTGGGGCTTTTGGATTTTTCATTACTTTAGTATTTGTGTCTTTTGAATTAAGGTTTATAATTTAGGGCTTATAATTTAGGGTTTATAATTTCCTGTGTTTTAAACTTATACTTTTGGGTTTCTTTTCTCTGTGTTTTGGGCTTGTGTCGTAATCTATGTACATTTGTATATTTATGTATCTATTAGTTTGATTTATGTTATAATGATATAATTTTGAATGTTACTGATGTTGTAATGTGTGTTTGATAGGGGGATTTATATCACTGGAAGTAGTTTCATTGGCGTTGCGATTAAAGCGCCTCATATTACTTCGAAGAATCTCATTAGGTTATACTCGAATCTTAGCTTTGCGTATTTGTGTGCGTTGTTGTTCTGATATGATTTTGCGATGAGTTTTCATTAAATTGAGTTGGTTTGTGTTAAGTTTGGTGATAAGGTGTAGTCGTGAATTTTTCATGCTTTGTGCTAATTTGATTTTGAATAATTTATGTTTTTATTTCTCTGTAATGCTGTTAGCGAGTTGATTGTGTTATTTTATGTTTAATTTGATTCTAGTTAGTTAATTGTGTTCCTTTATATTTAATCTGATTCAAAGTTATTTTGTGATCGGAATGTGGGGTTTTTTAATCTTTTTTCGTAGTTTCCTCTATATGTTGGTGTTTATATTTTTTTTGAGTACTTGACTACTCTTTTAGGGCTTTTGTGTTTGTCCTATGACATGGATTAATATTCAGTTTGTTTAGTGTATTGTGTTATGTGAGGTTAAGACGGGAATTTGGGGTATTATATTTGTTCAATTTATGAGAGTAGTAATTGTTTTTTGTTAACGCGTTCTACGTGGATTATGTTGCAATGTGTGAGCTATCTGTGTGTATAAATGTAGTGGTCATAAGGCAGTCATCATACTATGGTCAAAGTCTACTAACAAAATCATCTTTGTTAGTCTAGCATTCATATAGAAAAAACTGACATTATATAATTATTTAGAACTTTTATGTAATCATAATCTTCTTTATCTTTGAGGAATAGCCTCTCTTTAAATTGCAACGTTAGTGGTACCTTGTAATGTTTAATTAACTTATCACATGTACACTATTGAGATTATTAATATTTACGCCATCAAGATCGGCTTAACTCAAGCACCCAGTTTAGTTGAATAAAGGGACTCTAGCATAATTAATAAAATAGAACAACTTATCTTTTAGTGTCAAAAATGTACTTGCATAATTGGTGTAATTTATTCTGTATTTAGGTATTTGTATAATGTAGGTACTTGTATTCTGTATTTGGTGTATAATTAGTGTTTCTAACAGAAGCTTTGTTAAAAGCTTCTTCTTTGTTTTCTTTTTTTAAAGTATTTCTAACAGAAGCTTCCTCTATGTATCTCTGTATCTTGCAGTCATGTCGATATGTTTTCTGTACTCACACACTTTTATAATGACCACTTTTCAATTTTAAGCTGATAGCCTTATTGCACAAAGCCACATATTACTTCTTGTACACCTTGTGTTATTCACAGGCTCTCTATTAGTCTTTCTTGAATGCACTCGACATAATTAATATCTGTTTTTTATCTTTCAAGTTTTGCGCAACTGTGCAGTTAACGTATAAGATTACAATACAGTTGATAGCGCCATATTTATCTTCCTTGTTCCTCCATTAACAGTAGTATACTATTAGATAAATTATATAATAGTATAGTCAAGTATAAAACCTTAAGTTCATTGTCACATCTACTTTTTTTTTCTAGGTGAAAGTAGGTTCAAACTAAGTTTAGACATTCGTAATGGACTCTGAGAGTAACGTTTGGATAGGACTACCAAGATATAGCGCGAAATATGGACAAGGGGTGACAGATTTTTTAGGTAATGCCTTCCCAGTTTGTGCGAGGGGTAACGAAATGAATTGCCCTTGTAAAAACTGTATTGATCGTAAATGGCATATAAGAGAGATCATCAATGATCATCTTGTTTGTAGTGGTCCTTCCCTAGCATATGTCGAATGGATTTATAAAACTTCACAAATTAAGCCAAGAGTTAATACTAACTTCATGGATTACGAAACAAGGATGGATTTTGGGAATAACTTAGACGAGATGTTCAAGTGTATGGGTAAAAAGTTTAAAAATTATGAAGGATGACCAAATGCAGATGCACAAAAGTTTTATAGAAGAGTTGTGGAAGGAAAACAACCATTATTCCCGGGATGTACTAACTTTTCTCGATTAGGTTTCGTGATCAGACTCTATCATTTAAAGTGTGTTCATGGAATTAGTGAGTCCGCATTTTAGGAGTTGCTAAAGCTAATAAAAGAAGCGTTTCCTCAAGACCATTTGCCTTTGTCCTTCAATGCTGCAAAAAATGTCATTAAGGATTTAGGTCTTCATTATGAGAAAATACACGCATGACCAAATAGTTGCATGTTGTACTGGGTAGAAAATAAAGATAAAGATGAATTTCATACTTGTGAAGTTTCAAGGTGGGTTGTACAAGAGAAAAAAGGAAGTGGTGTTAATAACGAGCCGGAAAAGTTGATTCACGAAGTGCCGGAAAATGTAATGAGGTATTTTCCACTAAAGCCAAGGTTGCAAAGAATGTTCATGTGCAAAGAGTTTTCCAAAATTATGACATGGAATGCAGTGGGACGTAAAAAGGATGGGAAACTAAGACACCCGACTGATGGCGAGGCTTGGAAAATAATGGCTGCTCAATATCCTGATTTTTTCTCGGAACATCGAAATGTGAACTTAGGTGTAGCAGCAGATGGATTCTGCCCGTATCGTACAATAAATTTAACTCATAGCACATGGCCAATTGTGTGGGTAAATTATAACCTTCCACCTTGGCTGTGCATGAAGCAAGAAAATTTGATACTCTTAACACTAATATCGGGTCCAGATTCTCAAGGAAATAATATCGACATGTATATGTAACATTTGATTACGGAGTTAAAATAATTATCGGATGTCGGAGTTGAAACTTACGATGCCTTGACTGACCAGAATTTTAAGTTGCGTGCACGCGTGATATGGACCATTAGCGATTTTCTCGGATATGCAATGTTGTCCGGCTAGAGTACGAAGGGAAAACTAGGCTGTCCTATTTTCCATTACGAGACTTCTTCATGTTATTTAAAACACAACATAAAGATATGTTACATAAACCGTAGGAAGTTTCTTGAGCCTACACATAAGTGGAGGCTGGATAAAAAAAACTTTAATGGTGATATTGAAATGGGACGGATTCCACCAGTTCTATCAGGAACTGATATTGAAGAGTTGTTGCAGGGGTACGAAAACCATTTCGGGAAGGGCAAGAAAAAGGTTAAAAATGAATCTCCTTTCAAAAAGAAATCATTTTTTTATTTATCATATTGCCGACATAATCCACTTCGACACAACCTTGATCCCATGCACATTGAAAAGAACGTATGTGACAAAATATTAGGTACTCTACTTAATATTAGTGGCAAGTCAAAGAAACATTTAGAAGCACGTTTCGATTTACACGAACATAATATAAGAAAGCCCATTCATCCTGTTTTATCTGCTGATGGAAATTCATATGAAATTAGACCTGCAATATTCGACATGACAAAAAAGGAGAAAGAAATCTTTTGCTCTGTATTGAAGAATGCCAAACTGCCATACGGTTGTGCTTCGAATATTAATCGGTATGTAAGCATAAGTGAGAAAAAGGTGGTTGGGTATAAGAGCCACGATGCTCATTTCATGCTTCATTATTTGTTACAATTTGCCGTGAGAAGAACATTAAAGCCGGAGGTTGCGTTACCATTTAAAACGACTCATACATTTTTGTAATATTTAAATATGCAATTATTACGTAAATAAGTAAATAAAGAATTTTTTATTAATTATGGTCCCTGTTTCTGACTTATTATTGTTTATATACGGTTTTGGGATTGCGTGGTGTATTTTTATGATTAACTGTTGCACCATTTTATTTTTATTTCACTTTTAAAAAGTGATTTTATGACAATCTTATTTTCAAAAATTATTTGGGTTGTCTCTAAAATTATTTTTATGATTTTATAATTTCAATGATTATTTTTGGGATTTTATAAAACTAACAAATTAATATTCTGTTAATTATTTATTCTCGAATGATTTTCTGATTTAGTTTAATTGTAAAAAATCCATATTTAAATCCAGGAATCTTCAAAAATCATGAAACTCATATTTTATCAAGTTCATAATATTCTGAGAATTTTAAAATTATTTTGGTAATTTTCGGGATTTATTTTATTCGCACATTATTTCGTTTATTCGTTAAATGCGGATATATGTGTGTTTGTAAAATGCTTTAAAAATTATGGAAATTTTATTCTAGTAACTCCAAATTTATTTGTGATTATTCAAGACTATTTTATATATTTTTATGATTAATTTTTCACAGGCGATATGTATCGTTAATTTTATAACTCGGAGTATAATTCAGTCCAATCCAATTAAAATGACTACATGTCCTTAATTTTGGACACGCGGCCTTGTAGAAAATATTGGGGCAGTGTATTTTCTTTTCCTTTCTTCTTCTCACCTCCTCCTCCTTCGATTGTCTCTCACCTCTCTACTATCTCTCTCTCTCTCTCTCTCTCGATTCTCTCATCTCTCTCTTTACCTGTCTGTTCTCTCTCCCTTCCCTCGTTTCTCTGGCCTTGCTACTCCCTTTTTCCAGTAATTACTCTCGCCGCCCGTTTTTCCTATTTTATCGTCGTGTTCTTCCTGTTTTACCGCCGCTGCCGCCGGTTTCCGGCGTGGTGGCGGTGGTGTGGTTGTGTTCGGTATATATATATATATATATGTATATATATGTGTGCCTGTGTGTGCATGTGTGTGTGTGAGTTGTGATGTGTGTGTGTGTGCTGCGGCGACCGCCGCGTGTGGCGCCGTGTTTTTACTCATGTTTTCTCCGGTTGTTGGTTTGGGCTGGTTCTATTTGCAGTTGGACCTGTAATTTGGGCATGACTGTTGGATTTTTGTTGGGCCCGTGTGTGAAGTTGGTCTGGACTGTTATAATTTTTAATTTTAATTTCCTTTTTGCTACAGGAAATTCTTGATTAAAATTCTTGATATTAAATTATAAATTAAGCGAGCGATAAATTTTAATCGGTGAAATTTATTCGGACACCCGTATATTTTCGGGCAACAATAAGTTTTTCCACCGTGTACGATGAATTTTTTTACGAGCGCACGGTGGACAGTGATGACCCTGTTCTGAGTCCTAAATATTTTAAATAAATAAACAACTCGTATAAATTATTTTCGGGGCTATAAATTTATTTAAGTGGCAGTTCGAATTGATTTGTTGGGAATTGGCGTCGATTGATGTTTCGACGGGTAGGTCTATAAACCGAGGAGCCGCTGTCCAATTTTTTCTAAAAATTACCTTTAATTACGAATCGAGTGTATATATCTCGTTTAATAGAAATTGAACTCTGGTTTCTATGTGCACTATTATTGCATGTATATTATTATTACTTGAATGCACACGAGTCGGAAATTGTATCGTTGGGTAATTAGTTTAGTGAGGAAAAGTCAAGCATAATCGGTCGTTTCAACTAGGTTGTTTCGATTTTGTAGGTTCGAGTCGAAGGATCCCGTAATTGAAGTCAAGTAGAGTCAAGCCAGTGTTAGTATAAAGCTTCGCAAGGCAAGTACCCCTGAACTAATCTTTTACAGTTCAGTATATATGAATAGTTGTTGATTTAAATTAAAAAGGATTTTTGAACCTGTGCTGTAATCGTTTAAAAAGAGATAGGTGTAATTGATTTTAAAAACCGAATAAACACGAATCAGATATTGGATGGTCAGTGGCGTAAGAGGCCCATTATTAGGTAGCGACCCAGCATGGTTGCGTAAGAGGCTAAGTCGGATGCGCGCACTGGTAGGCCGCTTAGTCCAGCATAACAGAGAGCTAACTAGTCTCTGAGTTCCAGAACAATTTGTGGGGGGATAGACTGATCAAGTGTCCCTAGAATTCATCCACTTATATATCTGACTTTGGTTTAATGGTTACCGTAATGGAACAAATGGTTTATGGTCCCCGTAAGGGGACAGATAATTTATGGGTCCAGCAATGGACAGTGGTTTTGGAAAGGAAATAGCATGCTAAAATTGGACTCTGGTATTTTGACACAGCACACTATAAATGATATTATTTTGCAGAGCTTCCTAGTTTTGATATCCAGTTTATAACTATATTATGGATTTTTCATAAACTAGTTCTGATATATGTTCCTATACTGTTTTTACATATCCTGTTTTACTAGTTATTCATATAGAGGTACTGTTGAGCAATGGATTGCTCACCCTTGCAGCTTGTTTTGTACTTATTTATTACAGATGTCTAGAAGACCATGTCAGCGTAGAGTGTCAGCCCCCTCCGGTCCCGGCTCCTCTAAGGTAGTTTGTATCAGACCCTGATGTCTGATGAATTGCTGTAATAAGTTAGGATCTCGGATCTTGAATAAGTTAGTGTTGTATTGTAACCTAAATAATACTTGAACCTGCATCGGCTCCTGGTTTGGGTTCGTGTGTTATAATAAAGTTTATTGAGTAGTTTATGTTGTAGTTTATTATATTTTGGTGACGTCAGCCCCTGACCCCGGGGTTGAGGCCGTCATAGTTAGTATCAGTGCTACAGGTTCAAGTCCCTAATTTAGGTAAAGTATTGAGTCAGAAAGGTGTAGGAAGTGTGTCTTAATGTGTGAGTCAGCAACTCATTTAGATGAGCAACCCTAAGAGTCAGTCGAGGGTTCCAACGGCGTTATCCTGGCATCTATTAATACTTTAATAGGTTTGCCATAACCTTGTTGTATCTTCCTTGTATATTGATATGGATGTCAGTGGCCCATAGTGATCTCTATTTCTCCTTCTCGGGGGAATCAGTCAGATTCAGATGATTCAGACTCTGAGCAGACTTTGGATGTCTTAGCTGAGGAGACTCCCATGCCTCCTCGACCCGTTCCTCCAGTTGCACCAGGAGGTGTGTCAGGACCTAGTGCCCGTCCTCGCTGGGTACGAAAGTCAGTGTCAGCTGTTAGGGATTTCCCCTCTAGGATGTGGTCCCGGTTCCTCCACCTCGAGCCCACCTATTCCTCCATCCGTTCTTTTAGGTGCATCCTCCCCGATCCCTTACCATGTTCACCGAGCGGTGAACCAGTCTTTGATCAGAGAGCAGATCCCAGGGTTAGCAGCACAGCTTGACCAAATTTCGGTCGGGCCTTTTCAGGGTATCCCTGCCCCTTCACCAGATGTGCAGGAGAGCGTGTGATCCTTGACTCAGGCTGCTGTAGAGAGAGCCCGGACCATTAGCCGTTTCATTAGCTCCGAGTTTAGAGTTGTTCAGTACCAGGATCTCGTGAACTGGTTGGTATTTGAGTTAGGATCCATCGGTGGTAGTGGCAGTGGCTAGATCAGAGTTGCAGCAGTGAGATACAGAGCTCGAAGTTAGTTATAGGAGTTCTGTAGATGCTTTTCCTATGATGTTTATTAGGTATTGTAGCTTGTATTAGGTGGAGCTGCTATGACAACCAATTTTTTTGTGTATCTAGTATATTTTGAGTGTTGTACTATAGTTGTTAGATGGATTTGTAATGTTGTTGTACTACAGTTCTTTTATATTACCGTTGTTGGTTTTATCTTATTGCACTTTTGTTATTGCTATTATTGTTATTGTTGTATTTGTTGCTGGTTTTGTTAAATTTAGTTATGCATCATGGGTGGACCCCAAATAAACATGGAAGGGAATATTTAATTGTGACCGCATTCTCCTGATGCATAAAACTGTTGCTACCTGGGGGCACAATTTTCATATAAAACCTTTTTGTCGTGTTTCAGGAGAATGCCTCCTAAGAAAAATTTCCCGTCCAATTCCTCCAGCAGGAACTCTGAAGGGGGCCCAGTCATGGATGGATTACTAGATTTGTTGCGCCAACAGTCTAATCAGATGGCTCACCAGCAAGAACAATTCCAGCAGCAGCAACAACCATTCCTGCAACAGCAACAACATCAACAACAATTTATACAACAACAACAACAAATCCAACAACAGCTGTAGCTCCAACAGCAACCCCAGCCAAGAGAGTCAAACCAGACTGTTAGCTTCAAGTCTTTTTAGTCAGTTAAACCCCCAGAGTTTAAGGGCGAGGTAGATCCGGTTGCTGCTAGTATTTGGCTTAAGGAAATGGAGAAAGTCTTCACCCTTATTCAGGCCAGTGATGATTCTAAGTCGGATTATGCTAGTTACTTTCTCAAAGGTGAAGCAAGTTTTTGGTGGGAATCTGTACGTGCATTAGAAGGAGAAGGCCCTGTCTCTTGGGTCAGATTTACGGAGTTGTTCCTAGAAAATTATTTTCCGGATTGCTTGCAGAGTCAGTTGAAAGTGGAGTTTTTGGAATTGAAGCAAGGAGAGAAGAGTGTGGCTGAGTATGAGGCCAAGTTTACGGAGTTGGCCCGACTAGTCCCTGGATATGTGAACACTGAAATTCAGAAAGCTAGGAGATTTCGGCAAGGACTGAAGCTGGAAGTTCGTAGTGGAGTGGTGGCCCTACAGCTTAAGACGTATACCTCTGCAGTTCAAGCCGCCCTGGTGATTGAGAGTGATCAGAAGTTGGCCTCCAAGGAAAGGAGTGATAAGAAGAAAAAGTTTGAAGGTGGTATAGTAATGCAGACCAGGAGGAATCTAGTCATAAGTTCCCAAGGAAGTTTGGTCGGAATAGGAATAGGAGATTTAGAAGGCAAGGCATGGCTCAGACGAGTTCCGGTGTCACCTCAGTTGCCTCTGCCCCAGTTTAGTCAACCAGGCCAGTTGTGGATTGTAAGTTATATGGTAAAAAGCATAGTGGTCAGTGCCGGAAGGATGTCCAGTGCTTTAAATGCGATAAAAAGGGTCATTATGTGTCAGAGTGTAACACAGGAAACTTCGGAGTCACCTGTTTTAAGTGTGGTAAGGTTGGGCACATCTCCAGAAACTGCAAGATGGCTACTCAAGGAAGTGTAGGAGGGAGTGAATCTCAAGGACCAGCAACTAGCACAACAAGAGCCAGAACCTTTAAGATGACCAAGAGATCTAATGCTCAGGATTCAGATGTAGTTGCACGTATGCTTTCTCTAAATTCCGTGCCTGTTAAAGTTTTATTTGACTCAGGATCCTCTAAGTCTTTTATATATAAACAATGTGTAAGTAATATGGATTTGATGTTGGAGGATCTAAATGAGCCCTTGTCTATAGAAGTGGCTAATCAGGATAAAGTTTCAGTAAACCAATTTTGTCCTAGGTGTCAACTAGGAATTTTTAGGCATTTCTTTTCAGTGGATTTAATACCCTTTCAGTTAGGAGAGTTTGATGTGATTCTAGGAATGAATTGGTTGTCCCAACATAAGGCAAATATTGATTGTAAGAAAAAGAAAGTTTTGTTATATACAAAAGATAATAAAAGGATAATTTATCAAGAACAGAAGCAGGAAAACAAATTTCTTTCGATGGTGGAAGCAAAGAAGTTATTGAAACAAGGATGTGAAGCGTACTTAGCCCATATCGTGGACACTGAGAAGAAGCTACCAAGGATGGGGGAGATCCCAGTAGTTAGTGAATTTTCAGATGTGTTTCCAGACGAGTTACCGGGATTACCACCCGATCAGGAGATTGAGTTTTCTATTGATCTAATTCCGGGAGCAGAACAAGTTTCAAAGGCACCCTACCGTATGACCCCAGTAGAAATGAAAGAGCTAGCTAAACAACTTCAGGAACTTTTGGATAAAGGGGTAATTAGACCAAGTGTATCCCCGTGGGGCGCGCCAGTGTTATTTATGAAAAAGAAGGACGGAAGCATGAGATTGTGTATTGACTATCGAGAATTGAATAAGTTAACCATCAAGAATAAGTATCCCCTACCCAGGATTGATGATTTGTTTGATCAATTTAAGGGAGCATGTTGCTTTTCGAAGATCGACTTAAGATCGGGCTATCATCAGTTGAAGATCAAGCCTGAAGATATACCGAAGACTTCCTTTCGAACCAGGTATGGCCATTATGAGTTCCTAGTGATGTCATTTGGATTGACTAATGCGCCATCAACTTTTATGGATTTAATGAACTGGGTGTATAAGGAGTATCTGGATAAGTTTGTTATTGTATTTATTGATGACATCCTCATCTACTCAAAGACCAAAGACGACCATGCCGAACATCTAAGGATTGCTTTGCAAAGACTGAGAGAAAAACAGCTATACGCTAAGTTCTCAAAATGTGAATTTTGGTTGGAGGAAGTTTAGTTTTTAGGTCATATAGTGGGTAAGGATGGTATTAAGGTAGACCCTGCGAAGATTGAAGCGATATCCAGATGGGAGCAACCGAAGACCCTCACATTCATTAGAAGTTTTCTTGGATTAGCAGGCTATTACCGAAGATTTGTGAAGGACTTTGCCAGGATTGCAACCTCGTTGACCAAGCTGACCCGGAAGAATGAGAGATTTGTTTGGACTGAGAAATGTGAAGAAAGTTTCCAAGAGTTGAAAAAGAGGCTAGTGACAGCACCAGTGTTAGCATTACCAGATGAAACAGGGAATTTCGTAATCTATAGTGACGCTTCTCTCAAAGGATTAGGTTGTGTGCTAATGCAACATGATAAGGTTATCGCGTATGCGTCTAGGCAGTTAAAGCCCCATGAGCAGAAATATCCAGTTCATGATCTTGAGTTGACAGCTATAGTGTTTGCTTTGAAGTTATGGCGTCATTACTTATACGGAGAGAAATGTGATATCTATACAGATCATAAAAGCTTAAAGTATATATTCACCCAAAAGGATTTAAACATGAGACAAATAAGGTGGTTGGAACTGATTAAGGACTATAATTGTTTGATTAATTATCATCCAGGTAAGGCCAATATGGTGGCTGATGCCTTAAGTAGAAAAGAGAAATTAAATATGGTTCGATTGCGGATGAACTAGCCCGAGATTTAGAAAAGATGGAGATTGAAGTTCGAGTATCAAATGGAAGTCAGGAGCAGCTATACGAGATTACTTTCCAGCCAGCGTTGATAGAAAAGATTAAAAGGTGTCAAGAAGGAGTTAAGGAACATGACTTGAATACTCTTGCAGGTGAAGAGTTATGTACTAAAAAGGATAGCCAAGGTTTGTTTAGGTTTTCCTCTTGCATTTGGATTCCTAATATATCAAAATTAAAGAATAAAATATTGCACGAAGCGCACAACTCTAGGTTTTCTATCCACCCTGGTAGCACAAAGATGTACCAAGATTTAAAGAAGCACTTTTGGTGGCCAAGAATGAAGAAAGAGATTGCGGATTGGGTCAGTAAGTGTCACGTATGTTTGACGGTAAAAGCAGAACATCAAAGGCCATGTGGATTGCTGCAGCCTTTGGAGATTCCACAGTGGAAATGGGAAGAAATTGCAATGGATTTCATGGTGGGTTTACCGAAGACAAGATCGAATCACGATGCCATTTGGGTAATCATTGATAGATTGACCAAGTCAGCGCATTTCCTTTCGATTAATGAAAGGTATTCTTTGGAAAAGCTAGTCAAAATATATTTGGATGAGATAGTCACCAAGCATGGGGTATCTGTGTCTATAGTATCAGATTGAGATCCAAGGTTCAATTCAAGGTTCTGGATAAAATTTCAAGAATGTTTAGGAACTAAGTTAAATATGAGCACCGCTTATCATCCTCAAATTGATGGCCAAAGTGAGAGAACGATTTAGACGATCGAAGATATGTTAAGAGTATGCGCTTTGGATTTCAAGGGAAATTGGTATGATCATCTACCGTTGATAGAATTTTCTTATAATAACAGCTACCATGCCAGCATTGGAATGCCACCCTACGAAGCCTTATATGGACGGAAGTGTAGATCACCTCTGTATGGGGATGAGGTAGGGGAAAAGAAAGTGTTAGGACCTGAATTAGTACAACAGATGAAAGAGGCAGTGGTATTAATTCGAAAAAGATTGGAAGCCACTCAGGACAGACAGAAGAAGAATGCAGATTTACATCGGAAGGACATAAACTTTGAAATAGGATCATTGGTATTACTAGAGGTTTCACCATGGAAGGGATTGATTCGATTTGGTCAGAAAGGTAAGCTGAATCCGAGGTATATAGGACCATTCGAAGCTTTGAAACGAGTAGGAAAAGTTACATATGAGATAGCTCTACCTCCGTAATGGCAGCATATTCATAATGTATTTCACGTATCCATGTTCAAGCAATATATCCCTGATTCAAATCAAGTAATCAAATGTGAACCAATCAAGCTTCAATCAGATTTGTTCTATGTGGAGCAGCCAATCCAGATTTTAGATCGTAAGGAGCGTGTACTTAGGAATAAATCTATCCCTATAGTTAAAGTACTTTGGAGAAACTCTAGGGTAGAAGAGTCTACCTGGGAGTTAGAATTAGATATGTTTGACAAATATCCTCACTTGTTTAATTAGTTAAGATTCCGGGGACAGAATATTTTTAAGGGGTGAAGGATATAACGACTCGTACATTTTTGTAATATTTAAATATGTAATTATTGTGTAAATAAGTAAATAAAGATTTTTGTATTAATTATGGTCCCTGTGTCTGACTTATTATTGTTTATATATGATTGATGGATTGAGTGGTGTGTTTTTATGATTAACTGTTGCACCATTTTATTTTTATTTCACTTTTAAAAAGTGATTTTATGACAATCTTATTTTTAAAAATTATTTGGGTTATCTCTAAAATTGTTTTTATGATTTTATAATTTCAATGATTATTTTTGGGATTTTATAAAACTTACAAATCAATATTCTGTTAATTATTTATTCTTGAATAATTTTCTGATTTAGTTTAATTGTAAAAAATCCATATTTAATTTCAGGAATCTTCAAAAATCATGAAACTCATATTTTATTAAGTTCATAATATTCTGAGAATTTTAAAATTATTTTGGTAATTTTCGGGATTTATTTTATTGGCACATTATTTCGTTTATTCGTTAAATGCGGATATATGTGTGTTTATAAAATGCTTTAAAAATTATGGAAATTTTATTCTAGTAACTCCAAAATTATTTGTGATTATTCAAGACTATTTTAGATATTTTTCTGATTAATTTTTCGCAGGCGACATGTATCATTAATTTTATAACTCAAAGTATAATTCAGTCCAATCCAATAAAATGACCACGTGTCCTTAATTTTGGACATGCGGCCTTGCAGCAAATATTGGGGCAGTGTATTTTCTTTTCCTTTCTTCTTCTCACCTCCTCCTCCTTCGATTGTCTTTCATCTCTCTACTCTCTCTCTCTCTCTCTCTCTCTCTCTCTCATCTCTCATCTCTCTCTTTACCTCTCTGTTCTCTCTCCCTTCTCTTGTTTCTCTGGCCTTGCTACTCCCTTTTCCGGTAATTACTCTCGCCGCCCGTTTTTCCTATTTTTTCGCCGTGTTCTTCCTATTTTACCGCTGTTGCCGCCGGTTTCGGGCATGGTGGCGGTGGTGTGGTTGTGTTCGATATATACATATATATATGTATATATATGTGTATCTGTGTGTTCCTGTGTTTGCATGTGTGTGTGTGAGTTGTGATGTGTGTGGTGGCGACGACCGCGTATGGCCGTGTGGCGTCGTGTTTTTGCTCCTGTTTTCTCCGGTTGTTGGTTTGGGCTGGTTCTATTTACAGTTGGGCTTGTAATTTGGGCCTTGCTGTTGGATTTTTGTGTTGGGCTTTTGTTGGGCCCATGTGTGCAGTTGGTCTGGACTGTTATAATTTTTAATTTCCTTTTTGCTGCAGAAAATTCTTGATTAAAATTCGTGATATTAAATCATAAATTAAGCGAGCGATAAATTTTATTCGGTGAAATTTATTTGGACACCCGTATATTTTCGGGCACCAATAAGTTTTGCCGCCGTGTGCGATTAATTCTTTTATGAGCGCACGGTGGCCGGTGATGACCCTATTTTGAGTCCTAAATATTTTAAATAAATAAACAACTCATATAAATTATTTTCCGGACTATAAATTTATTTAAGTGGCAGTTCGTATTGATTTGTTGGGAATTTGCATCGATTAATGTTTCGATGGGTAGGTCTACAAACATAGGAGTCGCTGTCCAGATTTTTCTAAAAACTACCTTTAATTACGAATCGAGTGTATATATCTCGTTTAATATAAATTGAACCCTGGTTGCTATGTGCACTATTATTGCGTGTATATTATTATTATTTGAATGCATACGAGTCGGGAATTGTATCGTTGGGTAATTAGTTTAGTGAGGAAAAGTCAAGCATTATCGGTCTTTTAATCTAGGTTGTTTTGATTTCGTAGGTTCGAGTCGAAGGACCCCGTAGTTGAAGTCAAGTAGAGTCAAGCTAGTGTTAGTACAAAGCTTCGCAAGGCAAGTACCCCTGAACTAATCTTTTACAGTTCAGTATATATGAATAGTTGTTGATTTAAATTATGTATTGGAACAGAATATTTTAAGTTACGTATTCCCCGTATTTAAATATGTTTTATTAACTGATGTTTTGGGGAAAAAGTAACTTCTGAAAATGCCTATCTCTAGATTGTTATTAAAATTAAAAAGGATTTTTGAACGTGTGCTGTAATCGTTTAAAAAAAGATAGGTGCAATTGATTTTGAAAACTGGATAAACACGAATCAGATATTGGATGGTCAGTGGCCTAAGAGGCCCGTTATTAGGTAACAGCCCAGCATGGTTGCGTAAGAGGCTAAGTCGGATGCGCGCACTGGTAGGCCGCTTAGTCCAGCATAACAAAGACCTAGCTAGTCTCTGAGTTCCGGAACAATTTGTGGTGGGATAGACTGATCAGCTGTCCCTAGAATTCATCCACTTTTATATCTGATTTTGGTTTAATGGTTCCCGTAATGGAACAAATGGTTTATGGTCCCCATAACAGGACAGATGATTTATGGGTCCAGCAATGGACAGTGGTTTTGGAAAGGAAATAGCATGCTAAAATTGGACTCTGGTATTTTGACACAACACACTATAAATGATATTATTTTGCAGAGCATGCTAGTTTTGATATCCAGTTTATACCTATTTTACGGATTTTTCGTAAACTAGTTTTGATATCTGTTCCTGTACTGTTTTTATATATCCTGTTTTATTGGTTATTCATATAGAAGTACTGTTGAGCAATGGATTGCTCACCCTTGCAGCTTGTTTTGTACTTATTTATGTAGATGTCTAGAAGATCAGGTCAGCGTAGAGTGTCAGCCCCCTCCGGTCCCGACTCCTCTGAGGTAGTTTGTATCAGACCCTGATGTCTGATGAGTTGCTCTAATAAGTTAGGATGTCGGATCTTGAATAAGTTAGTGTTATTTTGTAACCTAAATAATATTTGAACCTGCATTGGCTCCTGGTTTGGCGTCGTGTGTTATAATAAAGTTTATTTAGTAGTTTATGTTGTAGTTTATTATATTTTGGTGAATGGATCTTTCCGTTCTAATACTCTATCCAAGAGTTGTGTAGAGTAGATCGTTCAACACCTGTGGCACAAACCCATTTTTGATCTCCAATTTTGGTCTCGATTAGTTCTCAAGATTGAATGTTGGTATCAGAGCTACAGGTTCAAGTCCCTAATTTAGGTAAAGGATTGAGTCAGAAAGTTGTAGGAAGTGTGTCTTAATGTGTGAGTCAGCAACTCATTTAGAGGAGCAACCCTAAGAGTCAGTCGAGGGTTCCAACGGTGTTACCCTGGCATCTATTAATAATTTAATAGGCTTGCCTTAACCTTGTTGTATCTTCCTTGTATATTGATATGGATGTCAGTGGCCCATAGTGATCTCTAGTTCTCCTTCTCGGGGGAATCAGTCAGATTCAGAAGATTCAGACTCTGAGCGGAATTTGGATGTCTTAGCTGAGGAGACTCCCATACCTCCTCCACCCGTTCCCCCAATTGCACCAGGAGGTGTGTCAGAACCTAGTGCCCGTCCTTGCTGGGTACGGAGGTCAGTGTCGGCTGTTAGGGATTTCCCCTCCAGAATGTGGTCCTAGTTCCTCCACCTCGAGACCACCTGTTCCTCCATCCGTTCTTTCAGGTGCATCCTCCCCGATCCTTTACCATGTTCACCGAGCGGTGAACCAGTCTTTAATCAGAGAGCAGAGTCCAGGGTTAGCATCACAACTTGACCAAATTTCGGTCGGGCCTTTTCAGGGCATCCCTGCCCCTTTACCAGATGTGCAGGAGAGCGTGTGATCCTTGACTCAGGCTGCTGTAGAGAGAGCCTGGACCATTGACCATTTCATTAGCTCCGAGTTTAGAGTTGTTCAGTACCAGGATCTCGTGAACTGGTTGGTATTTGAGTTAGGATCCATCGGTGGTAGTGGCAGTGGCTAGATCAGAGTTGCAGCAGTGAGATACAGAGCTCGGAGTTAGTTATAGGAGTCCCGTAGATGTTTTTCCTATGTATGTTTATTATGTATTGTAGCTTGTATTAGACAGAGCTGCTATGACAGCCAATTTTGTTGTGTATCTAGTATATTTTGAGTCTTGTACTGTAGTTATTAGATGGATTTGTACTGTTGTTGTACTATCGTTCTTTTATATTACCGTTGTTGGTTTTATCTTATTGCACTTTTGTTATTGCTATTATTTTTATTGTTGTATTTTTTGTTGGTTTTGTAATTTAGTTATGCATTATAGGTGGACCCCAAATAAACAAGAAAGGGAATATTCAATTGTGACCGCGTTCTCCTGATGCATAAAACTGTTGCTACCCGGGGGCACAATTTTCATATAAAACCTTTTTGTCATGATTCAGGAGAATGCCTCCCAAGAAAAATTTCTCGTCCAATTCCTCCATCAGGAACTCTGAAGGGGCCCCAGTCATGGATGGATTACTAGATTTGCTGCGCCAACAGTCTAATCAAATGGCTTAGCAGCAAGAACAATTCCAGCAGCAGCAACAACCATTCCTGCAACAGCAGCAATAACAACAACAATTTATACAACAACAACACCAACAAATCCAACAACAGCTGCAGCTTTAACAGCAACCCCAGCCAAGAGAGCCAAACCAGACTGTTAGCTTCAAGTCTTTTTAGTCAGTTAAACCCCCAGAGTTTAAGGGCGAGGTATATCCGGTTGCTGCTAAAATTTGGCTTAAGGAAATGGAGAAAGCCTTCACCCTTATTCAGGTCAGTGATGATTTTAAGTCGGATTATGCCAGTTACTTTCTCAAAGGTGAAACATGTTTTTGGTGGGAATCTGTACGTGCATTAGAAGGAGAAGGCCATGTCTCTTGGGACAGATTTACGGAGTTGTTCCTAGAAAAGTATTTTCTGGATTGCTTGCAAAGTCAGTTGGAAGTGGAGTTTTTGGAATTGAAGCAAAGAGAGAAGAGTGTGGCTGAGTATGAGGCCAAGTTTACGGAGTTGGCCCGACTAGCCTCTGGATATGTGAACACTGAAATTCAGAAAGCTAGGAGATTTCAGCAATGACTGAAGCTTGAAGTTCGTAGTGGAGTGGTGGCTCTAAAGCTCAAGACGTATACCTCTGTAGTTCAAGCCGCCCTGGTGATTGAGAGTGATCAGAAGTTGGCCTCCAAGGAAAGGAGTGATAAGAAGAGAACGTTTGAAGGTGGTATAGGTAATGCAGACCAGGAGGAGTCTAGTCAGAAGTTCCCAAGGAAGTTTGGCCGGAATAGGAATAAGAGATTTAGAAGGCAGGGCATGGCTCAAACGAGTTCCGGTGTCACCTTAGTTGCCTCTGCCCCAGTTCAGTCAACCATGCCAGTTGTGGATTGTAAGTTATGTGGTAAAAAGCATAGTGGTCAGTGTCGGAAGGATGTCCAGTGCTTTAAATGCGATATAAAGGGTCATTATGCGTCTGAGTGTAACACAGGAAACTTCGGAGTCTCCTGCTTTAAGTGTGGTAAGGTTGGGCACATCTCCAGAAACTGCAAGATGGCTACTCAAGGAAGTGTAGGAGGGAGTGAATCTCAAGGACCAGCAACTAGCACAGCAAGAGCCAGAACCTTTAAGATGACCAAGAGATCTAATGCTCAGGATTCAGATGTAGTTGCAGGTACGCTTTCTCTAAATTCTGTGTCTGTTAAAGTTTTATTTGACTCAGGAGCATCTAAGTCTTTTATATCTAAAGAATTTGTAAGTAATATGGATTTGATATTGGAGGATCTAAATGAGCCCTTGTCTATAGAAGTGGCTAATCAGGATAAAGTTTCAGTAAACCAGTTTTGTCCTAGGTGTCAACTAGAAATTTGTGGGCATTTCTTTTTAGTGGATTTAATACCCTTTCAGTTAGGAGAGTTTGATGTGATTCTAGGAATAGATTGGTTGTCCCAGCATTAGGCAAATATTGATTGTAAGAAAAAGAAAGTTTTGTTATATACAAAAGATAATAAAAGGATAATTTATCAAGGACAGAAGCAGGAAAAGAAATTTCTTTCGATGCTGGAAGCAAACAAGTTATTGAAACAAGGATGTGAAGCGTACTTAGCCCATATCGTGGACACTGAGAAGAAGGTACCCAGGATGGGGGAGATCCCAGTAGTTATTGAATTTTCAGATGTGTTTCCAGACGAGTTACCAGGATTACGACCCGATCGGGAGATTGAGTTTTCTATTGATCTAATTCCGGGAGCAGAACCAGTTTCAAAGGTACCCTACCGTATGGCCCCAGTAGAAATGATAGAGCTAGCTAAACAACTTCAGGAACCTTTGGATAAAGGGGTAATTAGACCAAGTGTATCCCCGTGTGGCGCTAGTGATATTTGGGAAAAAGAAGGACGGAAGCATGACATTGTGTATTGACTATCGAGAATTGAATAAGGTCTTACTAAAGTAAATTTTAATAAGTTAAGCCAAAAAATGATCCTTATGTTCTGTCATCGCAAGTGCAACAAGTCTTTTATGTTCAAGATCTAATTCAAAAAATGGTTCATTATGTTATTAAGAAGTTACCAAGGGACATGTGTGATGCTGAGAATGATAATGCAACTGAAGAAGAGATCAGAAACACTACTTTAGATGATATCGATATTGATCCTGGAATAGAATTTGAAGTTGGTGACATCAGTTGCTTCAGAGATGATGTCCCCCAAATAAAAATTCCATTCCTGTCTCCCTAGATCACAGAACTTGTTTCTTATAGAGAATTACATTGCTCGATTTTAGTCATGTTTTATTTTTCAGATTAAAATGTATTTTCCATTATCTGTTTGTAATTTGATCAAATGTCATGCTAAAATGGTAGATAGTTTATCTAGTTAATGATTTAAAAGAGTAATATCCAGACTTGTGTACAATGAATTAATATCTGGTACTCCATGTTTCATAAACATTGATGCTTGCTTCATTTCTGATATATTCTTAACTAATTAACCAGAAAATTCAGACTTATATTATATGAAAGCTTCGTACAAATTTCTTTTCATCTTTACACAATTGTTATTTGTTAGTAAGTATTATGCATAAAATTTTTTTATGCTTATGGACGTAGAAGTGAAATTGTTTGATGTTTCAGATTTGATGGTTAATTGTTATGTCGGATTTAAATCATCCTAAAATTATTCTTACACATTCTGAGCATTTCTGATATGATATGCCTATTGTTAATACCTTTATAATATATTAATTGTATAGTGTAAAACTGAGAAACAAGAAAGGTTTGCTTGCCAAAAAGCATTACTGATTTATTTGATAACTGAACTAGATATAGCTGATCACTACAATTGATATGCTAAAAACCAGGACATAAATATGAACACACGACCTACACCAACTCAACAATCCTACTTTATTTCAACAAAAACAAACGCCTACTTTATTCAAAAATGAAACAAACAAATACTAACTTAAGATTAAACCAACATATCCCCCCTTAATCTTAGAGTTGTCCAGACAGGTTTTCAATTTCAAGCAACCTCCTCATCTTTTCAAATTTGAGCATAGTCATAGCTTTAGTTAGACTATCTGCCTTCTGACACTCAGCGTTTCGATGCAACACGGTTGGGCGCTCCATGAACCTACTTGCTATGCCAACTGAATAAGCTATATTTGGCCTAGTGTCCACCAGATATCGGAGCCCCCAATCACACTTTTATACTCTGTAGCATTCACAGCCTTTCCACCTTCGTCTTTGTCAAGTTGTTCCTTAGGATCCATGGGATACTTCGTTGGATTGTAACTCTTCATACCAGCTTTCCCAATGATTTTCTTGGCATACCCCGCTTACTTTAACTAAATACATCCCTTCTCTTGACGTACCTCGATTCTCAGATAGTAACTCAGCTTGCCCATATCTGTCATGTCAAATTTTTGTTTCATCTCATTCTTGAATTTTTCAATCAGATGTACACTGCTCCCAGTTATTAGCAGGTTGTCTACGTAGACAACAACAATCAATCGATCTTTTCCTTCCTTTATA
This sequence comes from Apium graveolens, assembly GCF_009905375.1. NCBI lineage: Eukaryota > Viridiplantae > Streptophyta > Magnoliopsida > Apiales > Apiaceae > Apium > Apium graveolens. The sequence goes on from NC_133647.1 coordinate 139,175,100, forward strand.
GTATAAACCGCATGCTCTGACGGACACTTCTTAAAATCCAAGCTCTCAAGGTAAGAGTTCAATTTCGCGTACCAAGCTCGTGGAGCTTGACGGAGACCATACAGGGCTTTTATCAACTTATACACCAGATTCTCCTTAACTTCTTTCACAAAGCCCTCAGGTTGAACCACATAGACATCTTCACTAATTTCACCATTTAATAAAGTTGTTTTCACATCAAGATGATGAACTTCCCACTCGCATTTTGCTGCCAGAGCCAATAACAAGCGTACAGTTTCCAATCTCGTTACCGGAGCAAAAATCTCATCAAAATCGACTCCATGTTCTTGGATATATCCCTTAGCTACCAACCTCGCCTTGTACTTTACCACATTTCCCTCTGCATCCTTTTTTAACTTGAAAATCCATTTCAGTCCTATCATTTTCTTCTCGGGGGTAGCTTAGTCAACTTCCAAGTGTTGTTTTCTTCGACTGACTGTATCTTTTTCTCCATAGCAGCCTTCCAGTTTCGATCTTTTCTGGCTTGTGAATAATTCATTGGCTCTTCTACACCCATAAGATACAACTCCTCATCCAAATATACTTCTTCATTCTCGTTATATATTTCAGCCAAATTTCTGACTTTCTTTGGTTCAATGATGTCATCATAGCCCTTAGGATTTAAACTTTGAACCTGTGATCGAGTTGGCGTCTGCATTGTTGAAGAGCTACCAGCCTCTGTTCTTGCAGTCGAGGAGTAAGTGCTTCTTTGTAAATTGTCATCACTTCGAGAAGAGCTAGTGTTGGTACTTTGAGGAGTATAATTACTCATGTCACTTGAATTATTTTCATCATCACCTGTCTGATGTTCACTTATGTCATCTGAATTCATTCCCTCCACTGAAAACATACCATCTTGTACCTTATTGTAACTGCGATCCCATGCCCATGATTTATATTCTTCGAAAATAACATCCCTACTCACATTAACTCATTTTGTGAGAGGGTCATACAAGCAATACGCTTTTGTCCCCGGTTCCTTGCCTAAGTTCACCACTTTCTTGCTACGATCATCCAATTTTTGAGTGTGCTGACTTGGAATTTTCATGTGCCCGACACACCCAAAAACTTTGATGTGCCCTATGTGTGGCTTTTCCCGTTCCAAGCATCATAAGAAGTCACTCCTATAAGTGCTCGAGTTGGAAAATGATTATGTAAATAAATTTAGTGTCTCACAACTTCTCCCCACATAATTGATGGAAACTTCATTTCTTTCAAACAACTTATGGCAATTTCCACCACCGTATGATTCTGACATTCCACAACACCATTTTGCTACGGAGTGTAGGGTGTCGTATAGTGCCTATCTATCCCATTCTCTTTACAGTACTTCTTGAAAATATTAGAAAAAAATTCTCCTCCTCTGTCAGTTCGAAAAATCCTCACCTTTCTTTCAGACCCTCTTTCCACCAAGGCACAAAATTTTTTAAATGCATTCAAAGCCTCATTTTTTTCCTTCAAAAAATACATCTACATATATCTATTAAAATCATCCACGAGCAAAAGGAAATACCTTTTTTCGGAGGCTGCATCTGGTTGTATTGGACCATAGAGATAGCCATGTATCAGTTAGGGCCCTCGTTGCACTGTAGCTTGACTTTGCTGGAAACTGCTTCTTTGTTTGTTTAGATATAAGGTAGCCTTTACATACCTCGTTTGACATCAAAATTATTGACATTCCATTCACCATCTTATCTTTATGCATACGTGATAAGGCATGATAATTTACATGCCCCATACGCTTGTGCCACAGCCTCGACATCTCATCTTGTTTAGACATCATATATCTTTGTTTTCCAGAATTAATAACAATCTTGTAAAGTCTGTTGGGAGAATGTTTTATTTTCATAAGAAGCTTGTCTCCTTAATTGAAAACCCACAACATCTCTTCATTTATCGTAATTCTGTTCCCTTTCCCTGTCATTTGCCCTTGGCTAATGATATTATTCATGAGTGTCGGAATATAATACACATCCTCTAGCGTGCAATTTTTTTTCATTTTTGCACTCAAAAACCATAGTTTTATTACCTTCAGTTCGAACAGTAGACCCGTCTCCAAAGCTAACCAAGCCACATATTTGTTCATCAAGTTCCATATATTTCGACTTGAAACAAGTCATATGATTACTAGCTCCATTGTCCAAATACCACACATTAGACTCATCTTGCACCTTCGACAGTTTTGACGGAATAACCTGGTTTTCATTCAGGTGAGTACCTTCTGGATCTTCTCTCTCATATTTTGCAAGCAACAAGGAAGGCTCATCATCTTCGAGCTTTGCCATATTCACTTCTTCCTTTGATTCTCTGTTGCGTTTTGGTTTTCTATAATCTGCAGTAAAATTCCCGTATGCGGAACAATTGTAGCATCTCAGGTTGCTCTTGTCACGTCCTCCCGAGGTCTAGAACCTGAATATTGTCCATAATAGTTTCTTTTGCTCGATCATTTCTTCCATTCTTCATGGGTAAGAAAAAGTTTGCTATCACCAGCCTCTCGTTCCTGCCACTCCTCTTCGGTTAGCATTTATTGTCCCTCGCTCGATTCATTTTTTCCACTTCTAATTCGTCTTTCTTCATGAGCATTCAATGAGCCCACTACTTCCTCCACTGTTAAATTTTCCAAATCACCAAATTGCTCCAAGGTTGATACCATTTACAAGAACTAAGCAGGTATTGCACGAAGCATCTTTTTAACCACATAGGACTCTGCCATAGTGTCACCTAACGCTCGAATGTTTGTAACGAGTCCATTCAACTTTAGGTTAAAATCGTCTAACTGTTCAATATCTTTCATCACCAGAGATTCAAACTCAACTCTCAACGTTTGAACATTGGCCTTTTTCATACGATCTGCCCCTTGGCACATTATCTTCGGGGCTGTCCACGCCTCCTTAGATGTTCCTTTCTCTGCAATTGAAAGAACCATATCTTCAGGTAGTCCTTGGTACATCATAGTCGAAGCCATCTTGTCTACATTTTCTCCAATAGTCACCTTCGAAGCTGCTGGCTTTATTGTTGTCCAAACCCCTTGCGCCTGCATGTATACCTTCATCTTTAGAGCCCAAGTGGTGTAGTTGTTATTGGTTAACATAGGATAACTCAAGCCTATCGATCCGCCTCCCTTGACCTTGTTGATGTCCAGTACAATGCTTCTTGCCTTTCACTGAGTGTTTTCTAGCTATGATACCATATATTGTTAATACCTTTATAATATATTAACTGTATAGTGTAAAACTGAGAAACAAGAAAGGTTTGCTTGCCAAAAAGCATTACTGATTTATTTGATAATTGAACTAGATATAGCTGATCACTACAACTGATATGCTAAAAACCATGACATAAACATGAACACACGACCTACACAAACTCAATAATCCTGACTTAGTCTACTTCCTACTGAAGGGTTTTTAGCACATAAACGCAGCGAAAATGTAAATTTAATCTTAAAAAAAAATCAAAACCCTCCGCAGGATCCATGCGAAAAATAATATTTAATTCGTAGTTCATTATGTTTACCTTAAGAAGCTTTATATTAATGGAAAGATGGAGGTCTTTAATGGCGATCCAAAAATGATGAACGGAGATCCTTAGCAGCTGCTTCTCAAGTGTGAAGCACTCCACCGGTATCCACCAAGAAAACGATGTAATGAAGGAGGAGGAGATTGAGAGAATTAGGGTTTTGTAAATCTTTTTGGTTGAGGCAAAAATAGGGTCTATAATAGTATATTTATAGGCAAAATTTTCAGCTGAAAATTTTCCCATAAAATATTATTATTATTAACCCTTTATTATTCTCACGAATAATTAAAACACCTTTTAATTATTCATCCTTTTTCTAAACTCTTTAGAAATAATTCTCTCACTTGATTTAATTTCCAAAAATTAAATTCTTAATTAATAATATTAAGAACCTTTTCTTAATTAATTTATAATCAATTAAATCTCATTTAATCAATTATTAAATTTGCCAATTAATTATTTATTTCATAAATAAATAATTATCCGCCATTATTAATTAATTCCTCCACCATTAAATCATTCTCTTTTATGGTGCGACCCTGTAGGTTCAATATTAAGCCGGTAGTAGAAATAAATAATAATAAAACTATTTTATCATTATTTATATAAATTCTCTAATTCATTAAATATGATTAATTAATTAATCATATTTATTCTACATCGTGAGGGATACTTCTCAGCATATCGCGACTATCCGGATAATACGAATTCACTGCTTAGAATACCAAGAACCTATTCAGTGAGTAGTTACCGTACAATCAATTCCTTCTATCCTGCAATGTCATGATTAAATATAAGGCATGGAACTTGTGTCAAGCCTATCTTATTTAATCACTTTCTTTCCCATTCACTATGCTTAGTTTTATTTAATGTAAATTAGAAACACTTTCTAATTTCATTCACTCTAGCCAGAGATTCCTGAACTAGCATAAGTGGATCAACATTGAACATTCTCTTCCTTTACTGGAAGGGGTAGATCCTTTATTGATCATACACTATCTTCGTGTACAAATTCCTATACCCAGTAGAGCCCTTATAATTGTCCCTTGAGACTAAGAACTAAACCAAAGCATAGTTCAGTGTACACAAGATGACTATGATGACCTCAAGTTTAAGGATACTTGTACAACTATCACTATGTGAACAACTGCTGACCGTGAGTGAACTCCATCAGTTATTCAGCTGTATGAGTCATGTTCAGTGAACTTATTCTATAATAAGCACCTACATACTAGCTATAGTGTCACCACACAGATGTCTATGAGAACAAACATCCTTCATAATGAAGCAAGCATAGTATGTATCGATCTTTATGGATTATTAATTACCAGTTAGTAATCCTACGACCAGGAACTATTTAAGTTTAGAGTTATCATCTTTTAGGTCTCATTATTATGATCTCATCACAATCCATTAAAAGCTTTACTCTAAACTGTGGTATATCTTATTTAAACATTTAAATAGATAGAGCCCCTAATAAAAACAAAACAAGTTTTTTATTAATTTCAATGAAATCAAAACAGATTACATAAAAGTTATTCCTAAATCCTCATACATGATTGGACTTAGGACATATCTCGTTCAATCTCCCACTTGTACTAAAGCCAATCACTCTGGTATCTAATACCCATCTTGTCTTTATGATGATCAAAGTGACTATAAGAAAGTGGCTTTATGAGTGGGTCTGCTACGTTGTTATGTGTGTCAACTCTCTTGACGTTGACATCTCCTCTTTCAACAATCTCCCTAATCAGATGAAAGCGCCGCAGGACATGTTTGGAATTTCTATGAGACCTAGGTTCCTTGGCTTGTGCTATTGCTGCGTTGTTATCACAATACAACATAATAGGCTCTTCAACGCTAGGAACAACTCCCAACTCAGAAACAAATTTCCTCATCCAAACGGCTTCTTTTGCAGCCTCACTTGTAGTTATATATTCTGCTTCCGCTGTGGAGTCAGCCGTTGTAGACTGTTTGGAACTCTTCCAATTAATCGCACCACCATTTAGAGTAAACACGTACCCTGACATGGATTTTCTATCACTCTCTGATTGAAAACTAGAGTCAGTATAACCCTCTATTTTCAACTCAGATTCACCACCAAAAACAAGAAAAATGTCCTGAGTCCTTCGCAAGTACTTAAGGATATTTTTCACTGCTTGCCAGTGGTCTTCACCTGGATTGGACTGATATCTGCTCGTCACACTAATTGAATAAGCAACATCAGGCCTAGTACACAACATCGCGTACATGATAGATCCTATTACTGAAGCATAAGGAATCTTACTCATACGCTCTCTTTCCTCAGGTGTCTTAGGAGACATGTTTTCGGAAAGGGACACTCCATGGCTCATCGGTATGAGACCTCTTTTGGAGTTTTCCATGCTAAACCTTTTAAGCACTTTCTGGATGTATGTACCCTGGGTAAGACCTATCATTCTTCTAGATCTATCTCTATAGATCTTCATACTGAGAATGTAGGATGCTTCTCCCAAGTCCTTCATGGTGAAGTTCTTTGATAGCCATACTTTGACTGATTGTAGCATCGGTATATCATTTCCTATAAGAAGTATGTCATCCACATACAATACAAGAAATGTTGCCGCGCTCCCACTAACCTTCTTGTAGACACATGGTTCATCTATGTTTTTGATAAAACCAAACTCTTTGGTTGTCTCATCAAAACGGATGTTCCATCTACGAGAAGCTTGCCTTAAGCCATATATGGTTCACAGCAGCTTACACACTAGGTGTTCATTTCCCTTGGAAAGAAAACCCTCTGGCTGTGTCATATACACTTCCTCCTCAAGTTCCCCATTGAGGAAGGCCGTTTTCACGTCCATTTGCCAGATCTCATAGTCGTAGTAAGCAACAATCGCAAGCAAAATCCGAATTAATTTTAACAGGGCTACAGGTGAAAAAGTTTCATCAAAGTTAATCCCTTGCCTTTGTTTGAATCCTTTTGCCATGAGCCTGGCCTTATAGGTCTCCACCTGGCCATCTGCTCCAATCTTTCTTTTGTATACCCACTTGCACCCAACAGGCTTAACACCTTCAGGCGCCTCAACCAGAGTCCATACTTGGTTGGTATATATAGATTCCATTTCGAATTTCATGGCACTATGCCATTTCTCTGAGTCAACACTACTCATAGCCTCATTATAGGTCACAGGGTTGTCATCATCAATGATTGACAACTCATTGTCATTCTCAATGAAAAGGCCATAATACCTCTCAGGTTGGCAAGACACTCTCCCTGTCCTACGAATGGGCTGTTCCACAGAAGGTTGTTCAGTCTGAACATGTGTTTCCACTTGATCCGTAGTAGTTTGTGCTTCTTGAACTTCATCAAGTTTAATTTTGCTCCCACTGTTTCCTTCAAGGATAAACTCCTTTTCCAAGAAGGTAGCATGTCTGGAGACAAACACCCAATGATCGGTGTAAAAGTAATACCCCAAAGTCTCTTTAGGATATCCCATAAAATTACATTTTACGGATCAAGATTCCAGCTTATCTGGGTCAACTTTCTTGACATAAGCTAGACATCCCCAAATCTTAACGTGTTTAAGACTCAATTTCCTTTCTTTCCATATCTCATATGGTGTTTGAGGAACAGATTTGGAAGGCACCTTATTCAGTAAATATGCTGAGGTTTCCAATGCATAACCCCATAGGAATACTGGAAGATTCACATAGCTCATCATGGACCGAACCATGTCTAACAAAGTTCGATTTCTCCTTTCAGATACC